>NW_015177020.1:136943-207086 GCF_001447785.1 Gekko japonicus | reverse complement strand
TAGGGCTTTTCCCTCTCTGGAAGTGGTGTGTAAAGCAGCCATGTGGAAATCCGCACACTCATTTACCAGACATTATAGAATAGATACTTTGGCCTCGGCCGATGCGGCTTTTGGCAGAAGGGTCTTACAGCACGCCCTGTAGATGGGGAAGTGGATGGACCCGCCCTGGAGGATACTGCTGTCTTATGTCCCAGGAGTAAGGAGTCTGGAGGACTGCCCCACTCCTGGACCACCGGAGAACGGAAGATTTGTCTCCACTTACCGTGAAGCTTCCTTCTCGGTGGTCCAGAGTGGGGCAGTCCTACCCACCCGATTTTAGGGTTCGACTTCCTCCATCAGCAGGGGTGCTGTTGGCCACTGGCAGTTCTGTGCGGTGTAGGGTACATGGTGTTTTCCCACTGTTGGTTTGAGGGGATTACAGTTGCATGGCATACCTGAGAAATTTTTGTTCTTAGTACAGTTCTTGGGGGCATGTTTAACCCCCTGTTGGGGGTGAGTTGGTTGTTGCTTGTTCCTTTCAGTATAGGGGAACGGAGGCTTGGAGTATGACTGGGAAGCAGGAGCACAAGCCCCTCCCCTCCGTGACCAAAAGAGTCTGCCGGCCCTGCTTTACGGAGGAGAGGAGCTGTTACCCAGGAGTAAGGAGTCTGGAGGACTGCCCCACTCTGGACCACCGAGAAGGAAGCTTCACGGTAAGTGGAGACAAATCTTCCGTTCCCAGTCACCAGCTGATTGGTAATTAACAAGGTTCTGGCTTATGACACCGCTAGAAAACTTTCATAGAACAGTTCCCCTATCAGCCCCGGGAAATGTCAGCGTACACGTTTGCCGTTGGAGGCAGCGGAGTGGGGAACGGCTTCATTATCTCCACCATAAGCAAGAGAGGTTATTTCAGGTTTGAATCCTCCTAAGCTGGACTCCTGCGCAGAAACAGAACCTTTCCCCCAGCCAGCATGCCGAATTAGCCTTGGTGGCCTTGCGGTTGGGATTTAACCCCGCGCTCGGCAGCAGTGCCGTCTGTGGGCCAAACTAGACGTGAGGGCACCCTCGTGGCCGCCACTAGGAAACCACCACCATTTCAAAGTCATTTTAAAATGCCGCTAGGGCCGTCGGGCCCACAGAGGAGTGGACTGGGGCACTCTTGCTCCCCACCCACTCTCAGTTTGGTGTAGTGGTTAGGAGCGCAGGCTCTATAATCTCGGGGGAATGGGTTTGATTCTCCACTCCTCCAGATGGAGCTGCGGGTGTGACCTTGGGTCAGTGACTTTAAAATGGCAGTGTCCGCATGGTGGCCAAGAGGACGCCATTCCTCCTAGTTTATCCGTGATTTGACATTTGCAAAATATTGTGTGTCGAAATAACTCTTTCTTCAAAGTCGAAAGATAACACTTTTCTCTTCCAACTTTTAAACAAGATTATTTTGACATACGTTGGGGAAGGGCCATGGCTTGGTGGTAGAGCCTCTGCTCGGCATGCAGAAGATCCCCTTGGCGATCCCCCGAGGGTCCAGTTAAAAGGACCAATCAGTAGGGGATGGGAAAAACTTCTGCCCGAGACCTTGGAGAGCAACTGCCAGTTTGAGCAGACAATCCTGACCTACACCAGTTTGGTGTAGTGGTTAAGTGCGTGGACCCTAATCTGGGAGAACCGGGTTTGATCCCCAACTCCTCCACTTGCAGCTGCTGGATGACCTTGGGCAAGCCACAGTTCTGTCAAGGGCTGTTCTCTCAGGGACAGTTCTGGAAAGAGCTCTCTCAGCCCCCACTTACCTCACAGGGTGTCTGTTGTGGGGAGGGGAAGGGAAAGGAGACTCCAAGTGAACGGTGGGGTACAAATCTAATCTCCTTTTCTTCTTCTTCTCTTCTTGATGGACCACGAGTCGTGATTCAGTATAGGGCAGCTTCATGCTCCTGCAGGGCTGGTGTTTTGTTTTGCTGATTCACAGGCAGCTTAGAGACAAACAAGTTTCAGGCAATAAGATTTTGAGAGTCAAAGCTTGGATTGGATAAAGATGGAGCAGAGTCCATCAGTGGCTATGAGCCACAAGGTATAGATGAAACACTTTGTCTGGGGCAGTGATGCTCTGTATTCTTGGTGCTTGGGGGGGGGGTCAACAGTGGGAGGGCTTCTGGGGTTCTGGACCCACTGGTGGACCTCCGGATGGCACCCGGTATTTTTGGCCACTGTGTGACACAGAGTGTTGGCCTGGATGGGCCCTTGGCCTGATCCATCATGGCTTCTCTTGTGTTCTTATGTAAAGCTCCTTTCATCTGAGATGGATTGCTGTAGCTCTCTTCAGCATCTCTCAAAGCAGCAACGTTTGAGGCCGAAACTCTCACTTCCCCTGAGTGGCGACCTGTGTGCACAGCCCGCTTGGCCAAGGCACCGCTAACTTTATTTAATTCAAACTTTTTGCCCTCATAACCCAGAGGTGATTTTTTTTTTTGGGGGGGGGGTTTAAGTTTGCCTTATTTCCATGTGGAGCTCTGTCTTGTCATCAAATAGCAGCAATTTCTTCCTCGGTCAGTCAGATATCTCCTTTAAAAAAGGGGAAAGGATGGTTGCTAATATTGGCACTTTATGGATTGGGAAGTAATGAAATGGCCATTAATCATGGGCTGCCGGTGCCTGGTAGTTTAGCCTCATTTACAATCTGTCAGTTCTGTTGTGATCCTTTGCCGACTTACCAGCGTAGTTTTCAAGCCGCTGGAGTCCTTCTTGCCACTAGGTGGCAGTAGCAGCACAGCAGCGGCTTCGCTCTTCCAAGCCGCTGCCTTCAATCTCCATCTTTCCTCTC
Organism: Gekko japonicus; assembly: GCF_001447785.1. Classification (NCBI taxonomy): domain Eukaryota; kingdom Metazoa; phylum Chordata; class Lepidosauria; order Squamata; family Gekkonidae; genus Gekko; species Gekko japonicus. The sequence goes on along the minus strand of NW_015177020.1, from coordinate 204,289 downwards.
CCGTCTTGGTTTTTTTTTTTTTTTTTGGAGGGAGGGGGGACTGTAAGCCATAATTTATTAGAGCTATGAATCCTGGTTACTTTTAGAGGTGAAATGGCTTGAGCGTCCCAATTTATCTTCTTCAGAAATTCCCAAGTAATTGACATTTCCGGGGGGTTTTTGGTTTTATTGAAGGCAAGGCACGGAAACGAAAAGTCGTTTCCCCCCTCATTCCGGAATAAAGATCTCTCGGTTTGCGAGTGAAAAATGACTTTTGAAAGAGAGAACCAATTTGGAAAAGGCAAGAGATTGAGATGGCTGTAGTTGAAAGTGCTGTGAAGTCGCAGATCTGACTTACGGGCGACCCCGTACGGTTTTCAAGGCGAGAGATGCTCAGAGGTGGCTTTGCCATGGCCGGCCTCCATGTCACGAACCTGGACTTCCTTGGAGGTCTCCCATCCAAACACTAACCAGGGCCAACCCTGCTTAGCTTCCAAGATCTGATCAGATCAGGCCAGCCTGGGCTATCAGGGTCAGGGCGAGATTAAGGTCGGGTTCCTGAAACAGTATGAAAGGTCTCCCCCCTCCCATTTTACAAATCTGTGTGTGTGCACATATCTCTTTGTGTGCCACCTTGAATATCTGATAAGAGGTAGCCTGCTAGAACGTCCCCTATGCTTTGGTTTCACTGTGTTCGGTTCCTACATGATGTCAGCAAGCTGCCAAATTTCTTTTCTGTTGATTGTACCATATATGCACTTGCTTGCTTTCGTTTTCATATGTAGACCTGTTGATGCGCTTAATTGCTTAGCTGCTGGAACGTCCATATCTCTCAAGGCCACAGGTGGTTGCTGCTGGATAGTTGCTTGGGTGATCTCACGAAGGGCCGTGGGAAGGAGATAGATTATGCCGCCTAGAAGCGTTTGCTCCCAGGCCCGATGGCGCGCGCGGGAAGTCCCGCAATTGGGCCTTAGCTGTTTGAATGTACTATAACCTGTCATGCTCGTTGCCCTCCCCTCATTCCTAACAGTGATCCTGTACATGCACCTATAGCTTCAAATAAAGTAAAACCTTCCTGCAAGAGTACTTGATGCTGTGGGGAAGCCTGACACATGAATGCTATGTCTCCTTTCTGGTTCCACCGTTCCCTTTCCCGACTCTGTTTTGTCTCCAGCTCAAGGACCTCACGCTTTCTTTCTTTATTTGTGTCCTGTCCTCCATCCCAGTGGGGATCCACAGCCGCTTATATTGTTCTCTCCTCCTCTGTTTTATTCTCACAGCAACCCTGTGAGGTAGGTTAGGTTGAGAGGGTGCGACTGGCCCAAGTTCACCCAGCACGCTTCCACGGCATGAGTAGGGATTCGAACCCGGGCCTCCCAGATACTAGCCTGACATTCTTAACACTAATAGAAGCAGTGAAAACCAAGAAGGGATCACAGGTACCCATATAGGAAATGCAACAAACAAGCAAACACTGTAATATAAATGACAAAAACATCTAGTAAGAATCATTTATATCGTTTTTATCACACTGTTTGCTTGTTTGTTGCATTTTTAACCACCACACCACACTGGCACCTTGAAGGAAGCTCTCTAATCTTTTGGCATTTACAACACGAGCTGCTGTTTGTACCCCTCCTTGCTGGTGTCCCATACAAACTGCGTCTGCCCCCCCATTTTTTCGGAAATAACCGGAAAAGTCATTTTAGAGCTAAGCCTTCTTGGAATTGGAAATACTTGTTAGAGGTCTGAGAGATTTTTTGGCTTTGCACCATTGCCAGGTGAGTCACGGCTCTGTCACTTGGCCAGTGCCCAAATGTTCCCGGGGGGGGGGGGGCGTGAAGGCCTGCTTTCAATAGAGGTTCTTCATGCTGCTTTTAGTAGAGTTTTTCTTTTTTTAAAAAAGGACATGCACTTCAAACACAGGAGGACTGGTTGAAATCCATGCCTGGGAATACTCGGTGCAGAGCCACAGTTTGGGCAAACGCAGATGTGCTTTGGATGGCTTCTCTGTGCTACAGTTTAAATGGCTGCAAATGTTACAGCTTCGCCGAGAGAACCCTGAGCAGGATTTTAGAATCCTGGTAGAGATGGATTGATTTTTATTTATTTCAAATGCGCTTTCCCTCACCCTTTCCCCCCCCCCCCTCATAAAGGGACTCAGAGCAGCTTACAATAAAATTCATAATTTCCCAGGAAAACTACTGGGTTTTTTCCAGGCTTTCTTTAGGCATTAGGACAGTTGGAACCATTTACAGTTGTGGGTAAAGTATGCTCTGTGTGGGTGAGAGAGAGAGAGAGAGAGAGAGAGAAAGTGCCATCAAGTTGCAGCCGGAAGTGGTCCAAGACAAGAGATGCTCAGAGGTGCTTTGCCATTGACTCCCTCTGTGTGGTGACCCTGGACTCCCTCGGTGGTCTCCCATCCAAGTCCTAACCACCTGCTTAGCTTCCAAGCTCTGAGGAGATTGGCCTAGCCAGGTCAGCCAGGTCAGGAGGACCAAATATGCTTTGGTATTCTCCAATGCTCTCCTTCCCCCCCCCCCCAGTTGGTTTTTAGGGAGTTTATTTGTTCGGACAAACTCCAATCTAGATTCTTTTTAAAAAGTGGCTGATGGAAAATTTCGGTCAGTCTTACGACTACTAAAAAAGTATTCAGAACCGAAAAAGGTTAGTCAAGAAAAGAAGAGGGCCAACTCTAAAAATCCAGTTATAAAACATACAAGACCAAGACCGTTGGGGGCGGTGTGTGTGGCCTTATGACACATTTCCGGTGATGTCAGGAGGTGTGGCCTTATGACACACTTCCGGTGATGTCAGGGGGTGTGGCATATGCTAATGAGTTATGCTAATGAGTTCCCCTAGCTCTTTTTCTACGAAATGACCCCTGGATAGACCTAACGCGTTTCGGCCTTTACAGGCCTTGCTCAGAGGTCTAATACAGACAGAACATGTTGGCTGATATTGAAAAATACATACAATCATACATATATGGACTAAAGACCAGAAACCAATTGTTCCAAAGTTTAACCACTGGGCAAAGAAAAGAAATACAAAAATACAAATGAAGCCTCCAGTGTAATCACCTATCCAGTAGTACTTCTCTCTGGTCAACTGTATATTCTTCTGAGACTGTCAGCCAAATGTTCCCAATAAAATGTTCCTTAGGTTAAAAGCAGTCGAGACCGACTCTTTGCCACCCCATGGACCACGTCACGCTAGGCCCTCCCGTCTTCTGTCATGCTCCGGAGTTTGCTCAATTACATGTTCGTTGCATCGATGACACTGTCTAACCATCTCATCCTTTGCCATCCCCGTCTTCTTTGACCTTCAGTCTTTCCCAGCATCAGGGTCTTCTCCAGTGAGTGCTCCCTTCTCATTTGGTGGCCAAAGTATTTGAGCTTCAGTTTCATTATCTGGCCTTCCAGGGAACAGTCAGGGTTGATTTCTTTTAGGATTGACTGATTCGATCTCCTTGCAGTCCAAGGGACCCTCAAGAGTATTCTCCAGCACCATAATTCGAAAGCATCTATTCTTCAGTGCTCGGCCCTCCTTATAGTCCAACTCTCGCAGCCTTGCATTACTACTGATGTATGCATAAGTCCTGACTTTTTTTTTTTAAAAAAACCCATTTTTAGTTAATTGCAAATTTCTTTGTAATCAGTCAAAACATAAGAATAGTCACTCTGGGTCATAGCAGTAGTCCATCAAGTCGAGCATTGTGTTCCCCCAAAGTGGATGCCGTGTGGAACCATCCAAAGCCGCCTACTGACAGCTCCCCTGCTGTCTGATCATCAGGGAGATTCCCGCCTCAGAACCCCAATCTCTCTCATTCAGCTACAACAGCTAATAGCTTGCAGTAGATCTTCATTTCCTCCGTAAATTGGAAAACCCATCCAAAGATCTTGCGGCAGTGAGTTCCGCAAGTCAAGTTTTGAGCCTTGCAGACCTAGGTTTTGGGAAGTCACAAGCGCTGGGATCCGGGACAGACACTCCTGCCTCTGACCGGGATAATCCCTTGAGCATGCCTTCTTCTCTTTTATGTCCTTTAACTGGACTACCCGAGGTCTGCAAAGCGTTCACTTCTCAACTTAGGCCTCTTTGTGGCTCTGCCGACCAAGCAAAACGGATGCTTATGTTCACGGAGAAACGATTTTCCCTTGACTTCTGGTAATTTCTCAACACTTAGCTCAGTTAGAATATGTGTACAGAGCGGTCCATTACTGTCTGCAAACTTCACCCTGGTCTCAACACAGATACAATTCTGTTGTGTGAATGCCATGCCTCTGTCATATTTCACAATAATCTCAGAGAAGATGTGAATGTTTCTGTTTCGACCAAAGCAATATGCCTTTTTTGCTTATATCAGTTAAGGTAAAGGTAAAGGTTTCCCTTGCTCAAAAGCCAGTCGAATCCGACTCGGGGGCAGTGCTCATCTCCGTTTCCAAGCCAAAGAGCCAGCGCTGTCTGAAGACATCTCCGTGGTCATGTGGCCAGCATGACTTGACGCCAAGGCGCACAGAACGCTGTTACCTTCCCACCGAAGTAGTACCTATTTATCTACTTGCAATTTCTTGCTTTCGAACTGCTTGGTTGGCAGGAGCTGGGGCCAGAGACGGGAGCTTACTCCGTCATGCGGCACTCGGGTCTCGAACTGCCAAACTACCAACCTTCCAGTCTGCAGTTCAGCATCTTAACCCCTGAGCCACCGCAGTTAGATTGCATATTTATTCAGGCTTTATTTACTTCATTTGTACCCTGCTTTTCTCTCCAACGGGGACCCAAAGCGACTCACATCATTCTCCTCTCCTCCATTTTACCCTTACAACAACCCTGTGAGGTAGGTTAGGCTGAGAATGTGTGACTGGCCCAAGGTCATGTAGCAAGCTTTCATAGCAAAACGGGGATTTGAACCCGACACCCTTCCCCCCTCTTTTTAATTTAATATTTTATAAACAATACATATAATACATACTACTAACTTTACAAATTATCAGGACAAGTGAACAAACAACAAATCCACAGAAACGAAGCAATACCAAATGTCACATCTTATCCATTTTACACAATTATACTAAAATTAAAGATTTTAAGTTATTCGCAACCACTTCAAGTCACGTCAGTACTCTAATACAATGGACCAAATGTCAACAAAATCTGAACAAGATTTATGAGATTCGTATTGATTTTCTTGATAAGTAATCTTGTCCGTTATATACATTTCCCATAACGTTTCGATGCCACAAGTCAAGTGTTGGTGCATTTGAACTTTTCCAGTTTGTGGCTATTGATGTTTTAGCTATTAAAAGGGTCCCGACACTCTTAACGACTACACCACACTGGCTTTTCTTTATGAGAAGTACAAATCATTTCTTCCATGGTGATCTTAAGCTTTTTAATTAGCTAATTCAAGTTACCATTGTGTAAAACTGGTCCATTCCATATCTGTCTTCCAGAAATTTGTCCAATCACTAGCGAGCATCACCTCTTCTTGTGGCAATGAGTCCCATAAGTTACTTGCATGCACTATTTCCTTTTGTTTGTCCTGAGTCCATCTGCTTCCAGTCCAGTCTTTTATGAGTACCCTGAGTTGTAGCATTATGGGAGTGGGAAAAGGAGAAAACAATCTTTCTGCCCACAAAGTTCAGAGTTTTTATAAACTTTTATCAAGTCCTCTTAGTTATTCTTTTAAAAGCCTCGGATGCTTAGGAGTTTCCTCACAGGGAAGGATCTTCACTCTCTGGGTCTTGCTAGATGGCCTTGCCCAGCTGTAGGGATATCCTTCTTGAGAGAGGGTGACCAGATCTGTATTTTGTATTGCAGATATATTTTTTGAAAAGTTATTTACATTAGTTATAATTCACCATTCTCAAGGCGGATTACGCAATTCTCAAGGCGGGCGGATTACACAGTGTAAGTCAGTACAATCAAGAGGATGGGAATCCAGTTAGTAATGCGATGGGATTTGAACTGCAGAAATCTGGAATCAAGCAAAAATCTGAACAGAGCAGAAAGAAAACACTGTATTAAGCAACACAAAAACTACATAGTATGATCCTACTTACAGCAACAGACGGTATGAACAGTACACAGTAGTATAGTTCCCAGTCCCTAACCCGTTACCCAAGCATCTTTCTGAACCATTTTGTTACAGTAGAGCCCTGTTGTTGTTGCTGTCAAGTCACAACTGAGTTACAGCCAACCCCGTAGGGTTTTCAAGGCAAGAGACGTTCAGAGGTGGTTGGTCACTGCCTGACACTGCCACCACCCTGGCATTCCTTGGTGGTCTCCCATCCAAATACTAACGAGGGCCGACCCTGCTTAGTTTCCGAGAGCTGATGAGATCAGGCTAGCCTGGGCTATCCAAGCCAGGGCAGAGCCCGATTAGCTGTGTAAGAAAGCTGTCCCGAATAATTCAGTTTTACACAAAAACATGGCCCAAGGTCACACGGTAGGGTTGAATCCAGTCAGTTTTTCCATTCAGCCTGCCCAGTCCTGTCCCCCCCCCCCAATACCACCACCTTCATCCCACGTGGCTTTTATCCGTGCAGGTCCCATGATCTTCATCACAGCAGCTTCTGGTAGTCAAAGGGGACCCCCTCATTCCTTTCTCACCAGCCAAAAAGCTGGATCCAGCCCAGAGAATTTCGTGGCTCGTTGAAACTGTGAGCTTATAGCTCCCCCAGTCCTTAGCCCACAGTTCCATATACTAGTTCCAGTTATCTAGCACAATTCAGTGGGCTATTCCATTGCTGGGCTGCTGTAACGCAAGCCTAGATGGAACAGAGAAGTTTGCATTTGAACAGTGTGTGCACACACATAAGGAGCTGCGGTGGCTCAAGTGGTTAAGACGCTGAACTGCAGGCTGTGGAAGGTCAGTAGTTCAGCAGTTCAAGACCCGGGTTGCCACATGACGGAGTGAGCTCCCGTCTCTAGTTCCAGCTCCTGCCAACCTAGCAGTTTGAAAGCAAGAAATTGCAAGTAGGTAAATAGGTACCCCTTCAGTGGGACGGTAACAGCGTTCCGTGCGCCTTGGTGTTTAGTCATGCTGGCCATATGACCACGGAAACATCTTCGGACAGCGCTGGCTCTTCGGCTTTGAAACGGAGATGAGCACCGCAACCCTAGAGTCGGATTTGACTGGCTTTCGAGCAAGGGAACCTTTACCTTTACCTATGCACACACATGAGCACATAATATCCACAGCTCAACTATAAGCAGTAGCTGGACGGAGCAAGCATATTACTCCCCTCTGCAGACGCTCCATTGGCTGCCTATTTGTTACTCAGCTCTCTTTAAGGTACTGGTTCTCATGTACAAAGCCCTTCATTGCCTCGGCCCCTCTTATTTGCTCGACCACCTCTCTCTCTCTCTCTCTCTCTCTCTCTCTCTCTCTCTCTCTCTCTCTCTCTCTCTCTCTCTGGGCTCTGCCATGACAACTTCGCTCCTGCCAGCGGGGACTTCTGCAGATGTCCACCTACAAATGGGCAGAATCAGCAACTTGCCCGTACACTTGCTTTGTGGCTCCCACCTTGTGGAACGGCCTACCCGAGGAGGTCAGGAAAGGTCCCGCTCTCCCGGCCTTCTGCAAACTCTGCAAAACTGAACTATTCAAGAGGGCTTTTCTGGGTGGGGAGCAGGGCTGCACTGTACAAAATGGTTCGCAAACTTACTTGAATGAACGATTGGGACTTGTGGTCCATAGTGCTGGGTATAGCTTATTGTAAGTAAGATCCTATACCGCTTAATGCAGAGGTGTCCAACTCATTTGCTATGAGGGCCAGAACTGACAGAAATGTCAGTTTGTCAGGCTGGGCCTTGTGAGCTGTAAAATGTAACGCCAGGTCCTGGAGATATAAACTTTATAAAGGACACAGGCAAACCCAATTAAGCAGTTGATTCCTAGCAGTGAAACAATTGCTTTACTGGGGAACTCACAAAAGCCTGGCTCTCCCAGATCCCCCACCCCCCGTTCTCATCCCTCCTGCAACCCCTTTTCCCTCACATGCTGAGAATAGCACCAGTTGCTCGCGGGCTGGATAAGAGCCCTGGATGGGCTGCTTCTGGCCCGCAGGCCATATGTTTGACACCCCTGGCCTAATGTGTCAGGTTAACCCTTATAAGAACATAAGAGAAGCCAATGTTGGATCAGGGCAAAGGCCCATCTAGTCCAACACTCTGTCACACAGTGGCCAAAAAGACCAGGTGCCATCAGGAGGTCCAGCAGTGGGGCCAGGACAGTAGAAGCCCCCCACACACACTGTTGCCCTCCTTCCAAGCACCAAGAATACAGAGCATCACTTGCCCCAGACTGAGAGTTCCTATCTATACCTTCTGGCTAATAGCCACTGATGGACCTCTGCTCCATATGTTTATCTAATTCCCTCTTGAAGCCGCCCATGCTTGTAGCCGCCACCACTTCCTGTGGCAGTGAATTCCATGTGTTAATCACTCTTTGGGTGAAGAAGTTTCTCCTTTTATCCGTTCTAACCCGACTGCTCAGCAATTTCATTGAGTGCCCACGAGTTCTTGTATTGTGAGAAAGGGAGAAAAGTACTTCTTTCTCTACCTGCTCTGTCCCATGAATAATCTTGTAAATCTCGATCATGTCACCCCTCAGCCATTGTTTCTCCAAGCTAAAGAGCCCCAAGCGCTTTAAAAATGTTCCAACCCTTTGATCATTCTAGTTGCCCTTTTCTGCACGTTTTCCAATGCTGTAATCTCCTTTCTGAGGTGTGGTGACCAGAACTGTACACTGTACTCCAAATGCTGTGCTTCAGTTTCTTTCTGGTGGTTCCAGAGACTTCCAAAACCCTAACGCACTGACTGTCAAATGCCCCCTTTTTGTTGATTGTGCTGACTCACTGTGTGCGATCCGCCTTGAGTCCCTGGGAGAAAGGCTGATTATAACTAACATAAATAAAGAAAAAATACACCCGTATCATTGTCTGAAGGAACCACATCCCATGTGTCTGGGTGCTGGCTTTCCTCTACCCCAAAGCAATAATCTTATTCTTAGGTGCCCGCGTGCAGTTTTTAGGCACCCGAGCGACCCTATTCTTGGGATTTCTGAAAGCCTCAGGTCACATCTCTCTCGTCTCTCAAGCCCTCTTGCGAATAAGGCTTGTGGGGAAAAGGCCGACGCCGCAGTGACTAATCTTGGAAAGGGAAGTTTAGAGCCGCAGCCAGAGGAAGAAGCACAGATGGATTTAAAGCCTCCAGTAAAATCCATAAATTCCACCCAGCCGTCTCAGGCTTGTGATGCATCTGCGACGTGTGGCCCATGCAGAGCCCTCAAAGTGATTAGTATATCACCCAAATGTTCTCCCTTTAAAAGGGGAGGGGAAAAAATCCTGCCAGAGATTCATCCGTCAGGCTGTCTCCCAGCTTTCTGTTCTCGTCTCCTAACAGCAGTGGCTCGCAGCTCCCAGACAAGGGTCATAAACTTACTCAAGATTTACTCGGTCCATCTTGCCTCATCCTGCTGCGTCGGACACTTTAAGGCAGCCTGAGATGGTCGGCGCTGAGTTCGGGAAGCAGAGCCCCCCCCCCCCCCCCGGTTCTTTTTTGCTCTCGGATCTTTTTGACTCCTGGAGCTCGGGTTTCCCATGGAGAGGATGGCCTTTCGCAGTAGTTGAGAGCCTTATTATTTTGAGCTGGGAGCGGCAGACTCTTGAGCCGCTCAGATTTGAAAGCAGGCGCCATTTGTTCTTTGCTCAGCCGCAGCCGCCCCTCGGTAGCTTCCGTTTCCCGAGCTTTCGGTCTGTGTTCTCTGTGGCCTCTGCAGAACAGGGCCTTGATCTATAAAGAGAAGCTGGGTCCAGAAAAGAGTTGTAGGCAATAGGCTTGAAGCATGGTTGCCCCTAGGGCAGGTGTGTAGCTTGGAAGAAGGCAAAACAAGCAGACTTTTTGAAGAGAAGCGCTCGTGTTGGATGAGTTTTCTGTGGCAGGACAGCAGAAATGGCCGAGAAACGGTCAAAATATATTACAGAAACCTATATAACCCTAATGAAACAGCTGCCCTTTAACAGATAAGCAAGAATAGATACTAATAGATAACCAAGGTACTGGTAAGTTTCTACTAATTCGGGGAGGGGCCGTGGCTCAGCGGCAGAGCATCTGCTTGCCATGCAGAAGGTCCTCGGTTCAATCCCCGGCATCTCCCATTTAACGGATCCAGTAGTGGTGGTGGACAGTGCTGTCAGGCTGACGTCTGGCGAACCCCGTAGGGTTTCCAAGGCCAGAGCCGTTCAGAAGTGGTTTGCCATTGCCTGCTTCTGCGTCATGGCCCTGGACTTCCTTGGCGGTCTCCCATCCAGATACTAACCGGAGCTGACCCTGCTTAACATCCGAGATCCAATGAGATCAGGCTGGCCTGGGCTATCCAGGTGAGGACCAGTGTTCCCTCTAAGCTGAGTTAGTGTGAGCTAGCTCACGGTTTTTTAGCCTCCGGCTCACATATATTTGTCTTCGCTCAGGAAGGAGGGCTCCAGAGCAAACTAATGTATGCGGCAGCCAAATCGCTCGCTCACAACTTTAAAGCCCGTAGCTCACAAAGTAGAATTTTTGCTCACAGGGCTCCACAGCTTAGAGGGAGCATTGGTGAGGACCCAGTTAGTAGGTGGTCTGGAAGACCCCAGCCTGAGACCCTGGAGAGCCACTGCCGGTCTGATGACCTTGACGGACCAGGGTGTGTGTGTCTAATTTAGTGTAAGGCGGCTTCATATGGGCAGTAGGAGCCCGTTCGCGGGGAGGGCGGGGTATAAATATAATTAATTAAATAAGTAAATCATAAGAAATTTTACAAGACCAAACACACTGCAACTGAACAGCATTCTTCAGGGGTCTCTAACACATCCAAAGGGCCAGGGATATAAACCCGATATCAATATTAGCCGCTTCAAGGTCCCACTGTAGATCAGGGTTTTTTCTGTTTCCTTGTGCCGTTGCCAGGGAGGCCGGGGGCGACCAAAGGCGTGCCTGGTTACCTCTTTGGGACTTGCCATATAGCTGTGATGTTAAGACGGAATTGTTTGCCTGCCCCGGGGAAGCTGGCTGCTGGAGTTTCCCATTCAGGGACTAGAGCCCCTCTTGTCCAACAGGGGAGCCCACCCCGAAGCTGTCAATCACTCCTGCAGTTTACTCTTGCAAGCCAGCGCCGAAATGTCATCTCCTCTGCCTGGGTGATTTCTGTGCAACGTTAGGCAAACGAAGCAGCTGCAGGGAGAGGACAAGAACTGCCTGTTCACTGTGCTGCACGTAGAGATAGTAATGTGTCTGTGTGTGTGTGGTTTATCTTTTTGAATGCTCCCTTAGGTAACAGAGCTTCCCGCAGCTAGAAAGCTAGCACAGCAGGTGGACGGCTGGCTTGGAACGGCTGTCCTGGATAGGCTGGTTTTCTGCTTGTAGGGGTCTTTTTCCGAAAAGTAGAGCATCCCAAAGTAGACTGCCCCCTACCTGTAGTTCAGAGCAGTGCGCTTCGTTCTGCCAGCTCATTGTGCTGTGATGTAGGAGACCCAGTTTATACCCACTGAGTCACATGGCTGGGTCGTGCAGCAGGCGAGCTGGCGGGAGAGTGATTCGGGCCAACTGTAATCAGAGCTCCCTCTAAGCTGTGGAGTCTCGTGAGCAAAAATTCTACTTTGTGAGCTGCCGGCAGTGTTCCCTCTAAACTGAGTTAGTGTGAGCTAGCTCACAGTTTTTTAGCCTCCAGCTCACACATTTTTGTTTTAGCTCAGGAGAGGTGGCTCCAGAGCAAACTAATTTATGCAGTAGCCAAATGGCTCGCTCACAACTTTAATGCCAGGAGCTCACAAAGTAGAGGTTTTGCTCACAAGACTCCACAGCTTAGAGGGAACATTGGCTGCCAGCATTAAAGTTGTGAGCAAGTGATTTGGCTGCTGCATAGATTAGTTTGCTCTGGAGCCCTCCTTCCTGAGCTAAGACAAAAAGGTGTGAGCCGGGAGCTAGCTCACACTGACTCAGTTTAGAGGTAACACTGACTGTAATCCCATAGGATTAAAGAACGTGGGATTTAGAATCCCGGGTGCTAAAAGACCAGACTTGAGAGCCAGTGTGGTGTAGTGGGTAAAGTGCTGGACTAGGATCCTGACGCCCCCAGGTCAAATCCCCACTTGTGCCGTGGAGCCGGTTGGGGGCTCTTTGGCCAGTCTGTTGCCCCAGAAGGTTGGACCAGAACCAACAGGCTGAAATTAAATCAGAAGAGTTTTCGGCTAAACATGAGGAAGAACTTCCTGACAGAGTGGTTCCTCAGTGGAACAGGCCTCCTTGGGAGGTGGTGGGCTCTCCTTCTTTGGAGGTTTTCAAGCAGAGGCTAGATGGCCATCTGACAGCAATGCTGATTCTGTGGACTTAGGCAGATCACGAGAAGGGAGGGCAGGAAGGGTTGCCTCTGTGCTTAGATCTCGTGGCCCTTTCTTACACGCCCAGGGAAATGCTGATCGCCACTTTGGGGGGTCAGGAAGCAAGTTTTCTCCAGGCCAGTTTGGCCGGGGATCCTGGAGGTTTTTTGTTCTCTTCTGGGCATGGGGCAGGGGTCTCTGGAGGTGTGGGGGGAGGTATTTGTGAATTTCCTGCATTGTGCAGGGGGTTGGACTACATAACCCTGGAGGTCCCTTCCAGCTCTATGATTCTATGATACCCAGATATCCGAACAGCAAATCTTTGATCTGCTAACAGTCAATCAGAAAGTGTTGTATGTGGTACCGGGAGAGTGTTTCCCAGTGCCGAGAGAGAACTGATAACCGGCTTCTCTCTCAGGTCATCCGGGTTGTTCTCATGGATGTTCGCACCCTTTGTTTACAGCAGGCTGACCTCACCCGCAGAGAACAGCTTCACAGCCCATGTCATGCAATGGGAGGGAAGGTAGCATAGTACTGCCCAGAGGTCCCCAACATGGTGCCCATGGGCCCGCCAACACCTTTCATGGCACTCACCCAGTGTTTTTTTTTCGGAAATGGGTAGGGCCAGGTGTGTTTTCTCCAGCAAGGCTGCTAATTGGCTTTGCAGATTTTTAAAAAATTTGCTCTGGCAGCAGCTGCCACCGCAGCACAAAGGTTTTCACTGCTTGACCGAAGGTCAGCTGTGGAAGCCATTCTCTGTCAGAATCCCAAAGGTGCCTACAGGCTCAGAAAGGTTGGGGATCCCTGTTATAGCCTGATCTTGTCAGATCGTGGAAGCAAAGCAAGGTCGGTACTTGGACGGGAGGCCACCGAGGAAGGCTCTGCAGAGGAAGGCAAGGGCAAACCACCCCTGCTTCTCACTTGCCTTGAAAGCCCCTTTGCTGGGGTCTCTATAAGTCAGCGGCAACTTAACAGGATATTTCACATGTGCATGTCACACAGCCTCTTGGCTACTTGTTCTAGCGTCCGGACGCTTTCCCACGAGTGCTTTCAGGGTCGGCTGTCTCCCTTGCCACTGCACTGGGTGTCTCGAGGGAACCAGGGAGCCCAGAGCAGGCTGTTCTTTGCTGCACGGGTGTGCTTAATTGTAATTTTTCTTTCATCCGGCAGGTCAAATGCAAAAGCCTTTTGAAGACGCCTCGTTTGCGCTGAGGACCGGGGAGATGAGCGGACCAGTATTCACGGATTCAGGGATCCATATCATCTTGCGCACGGAGTGAAAAGTGCCTTGGCAACACGCTTGAAAAGGAAAAGGGTGGTGGGGAAAAAAAATACAGGAGCAAGAGAACCTCGATTCCATCCCTGTACGCCCTCTCTATCCCCCAACAAACTTCATATCTAGCTTTTGTTTTATCATTATTTTTCCCCCCCCCCCCCATATCTCAGTCCCTTCCTTGGCACCTCGGTGCAGTGTTACCCCATCACCACCACCCATAGAGATGCATGGTTAGCTGAGGCCGAAAAACACAATCGAAACAAAGAGACAGTAGCCTCTTTCATAGGCTCAGTAAGGGAGGATGTTTTTAAGGGGAAAAAAATAAATCCACAGCCGCTTGAGTTTGATCTTGACAATTCCTCCCATTCAGGAGACGCGTCTGTGCTACAGGGTTCATACTTCAATGCTTTCGCTCCACGTCCAGCTTAAAATAGAGTTATTTATTACGGGGGCTCCACAGATAGTGGGAAAACTTAGCTCTCGGGGTTTTAGATAGAATAAAAATCGCGCGCCCCCCTCCAGTGTCCCTCTTTCTTTTGGTTTTTTTTAAAAAAAAGGTAATAAAGGCCCCTCCCCAAACCTCCCACCTCCCACATTTGCTTTTCCAACTGGCTGATCACTGATAAATTGCTCTTGGGTGCTTTAACAAGAGCAATTCTTCTGCAGTGTAGCCCAGCGGATTCCCTTCCAAATGAGTACCTGACAATTTTCCTGCACCTTGACGGAGCCATGATCCTGTACATAGGGAATCTGCTGCCCGTGAGGGCTTTCCCATTTGCTTCTGTACAGGAGAGGGATATCCATGGGGGGGGGGGAGGCGCAGCCCCCTCCACTGAATGGGGAAGCCCTGCGTGTACAGGAATTCAGTATGTGCACCAGACTGTGTCCAAACGGAGTTATTTTTTTTCACCTGCCAAGTATTGGCTTCTCATCAGGGTTCGCATTGACCCTGAACTTGTCAATGCCTTTTGAAAGGATGCGCAAAAGGGGGGTAACCGTCAGTATCCTTTTCCACACTGGTACCTCCCCTCTTCCCCGCCTCAAGGGTAAAAAAGAAAATTTACCCCTGTAAAAATTAACCTTAGGATGAATTGTGCATTTAACCATTTCCTGTGCGTGGTTCTTGTCGTCAAAAGTGCCCATCCCAAGGGAGGGCTGTTAGCTGTAGGTTTTGTTTTGTTTTTCCGGAAAGGCAGGTCATGATCCATGCGTGGTTTGAAAAAAGGTAACAGCATTGTAAAGTCACTGGTTCCCCCACCCCCCAGTTATGCTTGCATTGCTTTCTGTTTACTAAAATAAATAAGATTCCCACCAAGTTCTTCACTATGGTCTGCAAGCAAGCTTTGTGTATATATATGTATAGAGAGAGTGTTCCAGTTCTCTTATGCAAGGAAAATAAAAAAAGAACTCCTCGCCAATTAAATATCGCCAGTGTTCTGAGATTGATTTATTTTTTCCCCATATTCTGTGTCTTACTCCTAGACTGTACATAGGGTGCTCTGTTGTGTATCGTTTCATCTACAAAGCTTTGTCCTCCAAGGGAAAATGGTATGAACAGGACTCTTTATTTTCATTTCTAGTCCGCCTTTCTCACTGGGACACAAGGTGGACTACGGGTGCAATAGAAGTATTTAGTCAATCCGTAAGCCGATTACAAAAAGTAACATTTGAATGATAATATTTGAAAACTTAACAGCAAAGATCCGTCGTCAAATAAAACTATTCGGTCGTTCAGCAAGCGGATTTTATGCGTGTGTGTGTAAAGCGTTGTCAGATCACAGCCGACTTCTGGCAGCCCCAGCAAAAGGGGCTTTCAAGACGAGCGAGAAGCAGAAGTGGTTTGCCATCGCTTTCCTCCGCAGCCTTCCCTGAAGGTTGACCCTGCTTAGCTTCCGAGATCTCATGAGACTGGGCTATGCTCCGCTGCTTTCCCTCCCTGCAAGCGGATGACAGAATTATTAATTTGAGTCTTAAACGGTAAAGATTCCTAGGAAAGCAACCTGATGCACCCGGGCTGGCATTGAAGGACTTGAAGGAGAAGCACGGTATCCTTCACAGGTTCCCCCCCCCCTCCACGAACTGATCCATTACATCCAATGCTCCCTCTAAGCTGCGGAGTCTTGTGAGCAAAAATTCTACTTTGTGAGCTGCTGGCATTAAAGTGGTGAGCGAGCGATTCGGCTGCTGCATCAATTTGTTTGCCCCGGAGCCCATCCTTCCTGAGCTGAGACAAAAACGCGTGATCCGGAGGATAAAAAACTGTGAGCCGGCTCACACCAACTCAGCTTAGAGGGAACACTGATTACCTCTCAGCCCTACTCTACAAGAATGGCCTCCTGAGCAATTCCGATTTACACCTTTTGAAAAAGGACAGAAGCACGGTGGCCTTCCTAGCAGCCTCTGGCAGACTGTTCCATAGTGCAGGAGCCACCGTAGAGAACACAGATGAACAGGCAGTTGCCGATTTCCCCTGTTTGCAGAGTGGCTCCTTGGGTAGAGTTTGCCAGGGTGGTGCAGTGGTCAAGAGCAGTGGACTCTGATCCGGAGAACCGGGTTTGATTCCCCCCTCCTCCTTCACCCGAAGCCTGCTGGGTGGCCTTGGGCCTGTCACAGTTCCCTCAGGACTCTCTCAGCCCCACCTACCTCACAAGGTGCCTGTTGTGGGGAGAGGAAGGGAAGGCGATCATAAGCCACTTTGAGACTCCTCAGGGTAGAGAACAGTGGGGTAGAAAAGCCTTCTCTGTGGTTGTAAATGCTCCCTCTAAGCTGCGGAGTCCTGTGGGCAAAAATCCTTCTTTGTGAGCTACTGGCATTAAAGTTGTGAGGGAGCGATTTGGCTACTGCATAAATCAGCTTGCTCTGGAGTCATCCTTCATGAGCTGAGACAAAAATGTGTGAGCCGGAGGCTAAAGACCCATGAGCTGACTCACACTAAGGGGAACACTGGTTGTAAGGCAGCACTGCGCTGCCTTAAGCGACCGAGCAGCATACGGCCCACCCGGGTTCTTGGCCCACCTTATGCCTGGCAACCCCTCTTATTTCCTGGCAGGTTTATTAAGCCCAAGGCATCTGTATTCTCATCTGTATTCACCCTGGGGAGTGAAAAGTTATGCAGGCAGGCACTGACAACAATGGGCAGGAGAAGCAAAGGGTACAAGAGTTGGGATTGAGAGGTATATTAAATTAGGAAGTGATCAAGTCCAGGCCTGTGCCTCAGTGACACTCAGCCCTGCCCCCCCCCCCCGCTCCACTGAGTCACATAATCCAGCCAAGAGACGGCTGTAACCTGAGAGCCCCAACAAATGAAGGGGGTCTGGCTTTGGAGGCCGATTTCGGAATTTTCAAGTGACTTAAATTTGATCAGATTTGACATTTGCAAT
Source organism: Gekko japonicus (assembly GCF_001447785.1). NCBI lineage: Eukaryota > Metazoa > Chordata > Lepidosauria > Squamata > Gekkonidae > Gekko > Gekko japonicus. Next base: position 187,295 of record NW_015177020.1, on the reverse strand, counting down.
TTATGCATCATTCTATTTGATCATGAACAAACTGCAGAAGGAATCAATTTTTTCTGTCCCTTATGCTTTTTTTTTTTAATTAATCTCTGGCGGATAGGAGAGGCGCACATGCCTCCTGTAACCGTGGAAGGGGGGGTATGCTCAAGGGGCGGATTAGGTCTGCCTCGGTCGCTAGTTGATTTTGTAGCCCGCAGCGAGATTCCGTGAACCCCAAAGTCTTCATGCAACGGGGCAGCAGTTTGTTCTGGATGACTTTAGTCGGGCCTAATTCAGATATCGATGCACACTTAAGAAGCCCTAGGCATCTAGTTGGCTTTCCTATATCAGATCATTTAACTCCCGGCTGGAGGTACTCCTCAATAATGTTTCAGGCTCATTAAGGGCATAGTACAACAAGTAAATACTGTTAGAGAACCTCTGCTTTCATTTAACCTTTCATTAAGACATCATTGCTTCTTAACTTTGACTAATCCAACAAAACATTATGCCGTCCATCACTGTTACAATAGATAATTAAAGGAGAGCAGTTACATGAGTCCACAAAAGTTTCTTACCCCCAAAGATAAGCAGGTCACAAGCAAGGAGCCCCTTCTGAGAAGAAGCTCTTGATCAGTTCGATTTCCCATATTTATAAGATTTTTAACAATAGCTAACTGTCCCTCTTGAGATAGGAACACATTCTTTTTTTAATCTTAACATCTATTTAAAATTAGCGTTTATAAGTTTCTCGTACATATGAATGTCTTTTCATCCTCAACCAACACACCCATCTTTGTACAGTATCTCTGCTTCTGTGAAGCTGGTCATTTCTGCCATTTTTAGACGCTTTCTGCACCTGGGTCTCAACACATCTGATATCTATTGGTATGAGCTAGGCAGCTTATGTTACTCCTTTGTTTCTTGTCCCTCTCCAAAGCTATTCTATTTGGAGTCTCTGAACTCCTTTTTTGGCGTGCTTCATTGAGCGGCCAGGCTACCTCTGTTTCTGTGCACAGAGACATTTCCTATGATATTTTCGATCCAATCCAGCAACTGTTCCCCTGTATATCTGGCCATATCCGTGGCAGGTTGCTTAAAAAATTCTAGAACAAAATTGGAATCCAGTGGCACCTTTAAGATCAACAGAGTTTTATTCAAGGTATAAACTTTTGTGTGCATGCACTGTATCTGAAGAAGTGTGCATGCGCATGAAAGCTTGTACCTTGAATAAAACTCTGTTGGTCTTAAAGGTGCCCCACTGGACTCCGACTTTGTTCTTCTGCTTCAGACCAACACGGCTCTATCCATCTTTAAAAATACTAATTTTTTCCCATTGTCTGGTTCAGGGAATCAAGATCCCAGGTCCATATACTTGTACTAAGATGATGATGAAGAAGAGGAGATTGGATTTATATCCCGCCCTTCACTCGGAGTCTCAGAGTGGTTTACAATCTCCTTTCCCTTCCCCTCCCCACAACAGACATCCTGTGAGGGAGGTGGGGCTGAGAGAGCTCTCTCTAGAACCGCCCGTGAGAGAACAGCTCTGACAGAACTTGTCACTGACCCCAGGTCACACCAGCAGCTGCATGTGGAGAAGCGGGGAATCAAACCCGGTTCTCCCAGATTAGAGTCCATGCTCCTAACCACTACACAAAACTGGCTTTCTGAATTCCCGCAGAGGTGCTCAAACGTTGAGCCCTTTTTGAGCCACGGCACACAATCTGGGTTCTCTTTGGGATCACTTGGTATGGCTGCATGGCACGCATCAGGGCTATTTTTCGGCAGGAACGCACAGGAACGGAGTTCTGGCTGGCTCCCGAGTTGGCCACGCCCAGCACGAACTCATTAGCATAATAGGCCACGCCCAACAGCAGAAACTCATTAGGATTGGCTACATTCGGGCTGTGTGGCCTAACATGCAAAGGAGTTCCTGCTCCAAAAAAGCCCTGGGTTTTGACAACAAACAAGGTAAACAGAATAAGAAGCAAAAGGTGGGTGTGGCTGGATGACCACACTTCTGGTAACATGGGGGTGTGGCCTAATATGCGAATGTGTCTGCTGTTGGGCATGGTCTATTATGCTAATGAGTTCCTGCTGGGCTTTTTCTACAAAAAGAGCCCTGGCACGCATGTATTTAGAAATGAAACTTCTGCAAGGGGGGAAAAAAAATCCAGGTTTAAAGTTTGCCACGGGAAATCTGATTTCCCAAGAACTAGCTATTTGAAGAAACTTAACTTGCTAGGCAAAGGGGGGCAATCAGAAATGGAAATCTACGACAGAGAGGTCCCACGACTAGCAGCATCGTTTTGTTTCAGAGGCTGGCCATGTTGGTCTGAATTGGAACATCTAAATTCGAGTCCAGCAGCACCTTAGAGGCTTTCAGAGTATAAGCTTTCGTACTCTGAACATCTTGATGGTCCCTAAGGCGCCACTGGACTTGAATCTAGCACTATTGTGGTTGCTGTATGTTTTGTTGGCAAATGTTCCTGGTAGATTAAGGAAATGGCTGTATACCTCTGCGCAGGTGAGCTTGAGAGAAGGAAGGGAAAGGACCGAGGAAGACAAAAGGGGTGTTTCTGGAATGATGGTTCTGTACCGGAGCTGCGGTGGCTCAAGTGGTTAAGACGCTGAACTGCAGGCTGTGGAAGGTCGGTAGTTCAGCAGTTTGAGACCCAAGTGCCGCAAGACGGAGTGAGCTCCCGTCTCTAGTTGCAGCTCCTACCAACCTAGCAGTTCGAAAGCAAGAAAGTGCAAGTAGATAAACAGGGACCACTTCGGTGGGAAGGTAACAGCGTTCCGTGCGCCTTGGCATCTAGTCATGCCGGCCACATGACCACGGAAACGTCTTCGGACAGCGCTGGCTCTTCGGCTTTGAAACGGAGATGAGCACCGCAACCCTAGAGTCGGACTCGACTGGCTTTCGAGCAAGGGAACTTTTACTTTTTACTCGAATAAAGGTGTGGCTAAATGAAGGACTAACATTTAAGAACGGCTTAACATTCACATCCCTAAGAAGTTTCATAAGACAAGCCACAAAGGTCACTAAAGAAACAGATGTCCTTATTTCACAGTCAGGCTTTTAAATGTCTTCACTCCATGGAGGCCTCACTCTCCACACTTCAGTGACTGAACCAGAGCTTCCGTTTTAAGTTTTGCAGGTGAGGCCCTGCCTTCCTTACTTTTCTCTGTCCAAAAACTTGGCTCCAGAAGTGTCTTAAGGCAACTGAAACCTAAGGCAAAGATCCAAATAGAATTTTAAAAGAGTGCTGGGAGAGGGCCTCTTCAGCTGGCTCTTCAGCTGCATATGAGGGGGCTCTGTGGCCGGTATGAGGGAAGGGTGAATGGCTGCCACCCGTGGCTTCAATAATGGCTGTTGTTCATGAGGAGAAAGTGGCTGTCAACTGGAGCTCTGTCCAGCCATGAAGAAGAGGAGATTGGATTTATACCCCACCCTTCACTACCCAAAGGAGTCTCAGGGCAACTTACAATCTCCTTCCCCTCCCCACAACCAATGTTCCCTCTAAGCTGTGGAGTCTTGTGAGCAAAAATTCTACTTTGTGAGCTACTGGCATTAAAGTTGTGAGCGAGCAATTTGGCTACTGCATCAATTAGTGTGCTCTGGAGCCCTCCTTCCTGAGCTAAGGCAAAAGTGTGTGAGCCGGAGGCTAAAAAACTGTGAGCCAGCTCACACTAACTCAGCTTAGAGGGACCACTGCCCACAACACACATACACTGTGAGGTAGGTGGGGCTGAGAGAGGTCTCCGGAGAGCTGTCCTTGAGTGAACTGCTCTGAAAGAACTTACAAGTTACCCAAGGTCGCACCAGCAGCTGCATGTGGAGAAGTGGGGAATCAAACCCGGTTCTCCCAGATTATCCGCGTTCCTAACCACTACACGAAACTGGTTCTCTTGGCAGCATCAAACGATGCTCAGTCAGGGGTCCCCAACCTTCTTGAACCTGGTGGCCCATTTGGAATTCTGAAAGGAGATGGTGGGCACCACCCCAAAATGGCCACCACAGGAGGCAGAGCTGAATGACCAGGCATCCCTCCTTACACCTCCCGAGGAGAAAGAAAGTCTGAAGGGAAAACGGAACCACACACTGCCTAAGGAAAGCCGCCATGCTGTCCAGCCTGCCAATGAGAAACCCTTTGAATAAGGGCAGCCCATAACAAGGGGCCTGCCTTACAGTGGCCCCACCCACTTTCTGAAAAGCTCTGCAGGGGCCAAGGAAAGTACTGGCAGGCACCATCTTGTGGAATCTTGCTGTAAGCTGTAGGTGATCTAAAAACGAACAGCTTGCCAGTCCTCCTGTTTTACCAGAGCTGGCCGAAGGATATGCAATGAGTCTATGTTCCAGGCCAGACCTGAATCTAGGGCTCTCACATCCACTTCTCTGTTCCCTGCCTTGAAATGGCTCTCTGGTATTGTTTTTGGGAGCAGGAGGTGGTTCAGAGAGCAGATATCTGAAATATGCAAGTGATCGGTCGCCTATAGTAAAGGAATGTGTTCTGTTTTCACCACAGCAGGATCTCCCATGGGCCAAGTGTGTGTGTGTGGGGGGGAAAGGCAGGAGCATTGGTTGGAAGTTTGTCCCCATGGCAACACCATTGATTTCTTTATTTTTTAAATATGACTCCTGGCTGCAGAGTGACATGCAAGCGAAACTCGAGAGAAGGGAAATTACCACAAATGACTGCAAGGGAAAGCAAGAGGAGAAGAGGGGTGAAGGAAACAGGGGGATGGTCTTGTTAAGAGCAGGCAAGCCCTCTGGTTTTCAGTACTGGTGGGCGGTAAATTCCTAAGGTAAGGGGCAAGCCGGGCGTTCTTAGAACAAGCAGGTTTTCAACTGGATTTCAACTGGGTTCTTCAGCTAGTGCCAGCCAAGAGTCTTACCCAACGGGTACACAAGCTTCCCTCAGTCAAAAGTAGCAGCGAAAGCCTCCAGATGAGTATTGATGCTCTTGTGGGACATACGAGCAAGGTGTCTCCATGAGCCCCCTTGAAATGAATGTATGGAGATGCCTTCTACTGAATTGGACCATTGGTCTATCAAGTTCAGCAATTTCTACTCTGACCAGCAGTGGTCCCACATCCTCTCAGGTACAGGTCTTTCATACTACCTCCTACCTGGCCCCTCTCACTGGAGATGTCTGAGATTGAAACTGGGACTTTCTGCATGCAAAGAGGAGCCTCTGCCACTGAGGCACAGCCCTTCCCAAGAGATCTGCTAGCCTTTAAAGCATCCCATGGACATTTCTCTCTCCCTACTTATGGTTGAAGCTGAGGCAGACCATTGGCCTACCAACAGCTGGGCTTGTCTGTTCTGACTGATCTCTGGCTTTTCTGGCACAAGACTTTCCATATCACCTTCTAGAATCATAGCGTTGGAAGGGGCCCTATAGATCATCTAGTCCGACCCCCTGCCCAATGCAGGACCAGCCTAAAACATCTCTGACAAATATTCATCCAGCGCCGGGGTCATTTCCCACAGGAGCGCACAGGAGCGGAGCTCCGGCAGTAAGGAGCCCAGGGGGCGGGCACATGCAACAAGCTCCACCCCCTGCTCCCAGCAGCCCTCAGTCAGATCAAGAAGCAGCCAGGTAAGTTGCAGAGCCCCCCCTGGCCTTCCCGGTCCAAAACAGTCCAGTGGCACCTTTAAGACCAAGTTTTATTCAGGTAGAAGCTCTCCCTCCTCTGTGAGGACAGATCTGCACATCCCCCCCCCCCAATAGCTAGCAACCCAAAACAGTCTAGTGGAGCCTGAGCGGTGGGTGTTGCCTTCTGACACACTTCCGGTGATGTCAGGGGGTGTGGCATATGCAAATAAGTTATGCTAATGAGCTATGCTAATGAGCTCCTGTACCCTCTTTTTCTACGAAATGACCCCTGATCCAGCCTTTTCTTGAAAGCTGTCAGTGAAGCTTCTGATGGTGGTGGGAAGGGCCATCAAGTCACAGCCTGCCTCTGTGTGGTGACCCTGGACTTCCTTGTGGTCTCCCATCCAAGTACTAACCAGGGCTGACCCTGCTCAGCTTCCGAGATCTGATGAGATCAGGCTAGCCTGTGGCCTCCAAGTGACAGCTGTAACATCCTACCTGATCTTTTTAAACTGGAGAGTCCAGGGACTGAACCCGGGACCTTCTGCATGTCAAGCAGATGCTTGACCCCTGAGCCATCACCCCTCCTTTCTAAGTTAATACTCCTCCACTGGCTTAGAGAGGTGAATTGTGGAGTGGGGTGGGGTGGGGGGAACAGCCATGGGAAAGTATTGCAAGGTTTCCCATGCGGGAAACAGCTGCAATATGTTTCAGAACACCTTTGAATGATAAAAGGTGAACTTTTTCCTAGGCTGTGCTTAGCTGCAGTACACGCTCCAACTGCGATTTGAACTGAGGCATGTTCACCTGTCCCTGCGTCCCCATGAGATCTGTGGGATCCCTAATCGTGAGCATCCCCCCCAAAAAGCAGCCCCCTTCTCAGCAATTACTTTTTGCATTGGGGCCCCAAACCGCCAGCCTTCTCAGCCAGAAAACTGCAAAGACTCAATTGCATCGTGTTCTTTCAAGGCCATCCATTAGTCTGGGTAGGGTTACCAACCTCCAGGTAAGGGCTGGCTGTCTCCCAGAATTAGAGCTGATCTCCAAACTACATAGATTATCTATCATTTATCAATCTATCTATCATCTATATATATATCATCTATCTATCTATCTATCTATCTATCCATCCATCCATCCATCCATCCATCCATCCATCCATCAGTCTATCATCCATCCATCCATTTATTCCACTTTGAGAAAATGCTCTTTTATAGGGTTTCTAGTTCTGGGTTGGGAAATACCTGGAGACTTTGGGGATGGAGCCTGAGGAGGGGCAGAATTTGGGAAGGGGAGGGACTTCAGTGGGGTACCAGGGCTCTTCTTGTAGAAAAAGCCCAGCAGGAACTCATTAGCATAATAGGCCACACCCAACAGCGGGAACTCATTCGCCTATTAGGCCACACCCCTGACAGCACAGCTGATTAGTGCATTAGGCCGCACCCCCACGTTACCAGAAGTGTGGTCATCCAGCCACACCCACCTTTTGCTTCTTATTCTGTTTACCTTGTTTGTTGTCAAAACCCAGGGCTTTTTTGTAGCAGGAACTCCTTTGCATGTTAGGCCACACACCCCTAATGTAGCCAATCCTAATGAGTTTCTGCTGTTGGGTGTGGCCTATTATGCTAATGAGTTCCTGCTGGGTGTGGCCAACTCGGGAGCCAGCCAGAACTCCGTTCCTGTGCGTTCCTGCCCAAAAATAGCCCTGTGGGGTACAATGCCACGGAGTCCACCTTCCGAAGCAGCCATTTCCTCTAGGGAAACTGATCTCTGTCGCCTGGAGATCAGTTGTAATAGTAGGAGAACTCCAGCCACCACCTGAAGGTTGGCAACCCTGCTGCTTTGGAAGGTGGCCCGTGTGGCATTCTACCCGACCGAGGTCCTCTCCTCCCTAAACCCCACCCTCCTATGCTCCACCTGCCAAAATCTCCAGGTATTTCTGAATCTGGAGTTCGTAAGCCTAAGTCTGCCTCCCCCCCCCCCAGTTTCTTAACTGTTAAAAAGGCTTTGGATCTCCATGTGGAACTTCAAAATTCAGGGATCTTGAGTGGAAATTTCCGACCCACAGTGTTTTGACTCTGCGTATAACGTGCCGTGCTGAGGTTGGAGACGGCTGCAGGCTTTGGAGTGGGAGTCAGGGCTAATATTAGCTGTGGGACAGACTGAAAGGGTTTGTTTTCCTTTTCCTCTGTTTTAGAACGCTTCTGCTTTTCTTCCCGCAGCAGTCTGCTTCGTGAAGGTCCCTGGGGAAGCTTTGGTCTTGTTTCTCAACAGCTCCTGCTTCACGGAATGCAATGGAAAGTTCCTCCCTTTCAGGTCTGAGGATGGGCAGTCCAGAATCCCGTGTCTTTAAAAAACACCGAAGTCCCTAACAGGGACCCAGTTAGGCATGAATATGAGAACTCCACAATGAATGCAAGCTTTCCGTCATATTTTGATGGTCACGAGAAATTGGTACACGGGAAAGGAGCCAGGTTGCCAGGTCATTAAAGGCTTGAGACCTGAGGCCAGTGAAGATGGGAGCGGTGGCGCAGGCGGTAAAACACCTGCCTTAACAACTTTGAACAGCCACTATGGCTGTTCGAGAACCACCGCGGCCGGGGTGAGCTCCCGGCCCTAGTCCCAGCTCCCGCCCACCCAGCGGCTCGAAAGCGGTTAAAATATATAAAAGCGAGTAGACAAATGGGTACCTACCCTTAGATGGGTAGGAGGGACCCTGCTCGGGTGAGGTGTGTGGTGGAGATACCGGCGGCGGCAAATACATCGGTGGCGGCAGAGCATTGGCAGTAGAGGCGGTGTGGCGATGCAACGGCAGTGGTGGCGAGGTCGTTGGAGCGATCCCTGGTGGCCAGTATAACATAGTGCGGCTGACGACGGCGGAGGCGGAAACCGGAAGGCGCGCGATGACGTGGAACGCGGGCGCGGCAGAGCCTAATGGGACACAGCCGAGGCCGGAACGGACATGGACCGTGCGCCTGAGCAGTCCCGCCGAAAGGAAGCCACCCTGAACGCTAGGACGAACGTCCCGACCGAAGACCGCCGGGGGAAAAAGCGGAGCCGAGCTGGAGAAAAAACAACAGGCCCACCACCTGGGTGCTGGTAGGCAGCCCCGCCCCTACACCATGTGGCCCTAGTTAGGGCGTTCTTAGAACCCCCTATGTAAACCGCCCAGAGACCCCTTGGGGTCAGGGCGGTATAGAAAGTCGAATGAAATAAATAAATAAAATAAATTATTAATAAATAAATGTTGGCAAACTAACTGGGAGGCTTCAGGTAAAAATGTGGTTTCAAAGTAAGGTTGCCGGGTCTCTCCTAGAGATCTGGGGATGGAGCCTGGGGAGGACAGGGACCTCAGTGGGGCACAATGCCATAGAGTCCACCCTCCAAAGCATCCATTTTCTCCAGGGGAACTGATCTCTCTAGTCTGGAGATGAGCTGCAATTCCAGGGGATCCCCAGGTCCCAAGAGGGAGGTATTGTCCGGTTCTCTGTTCCCTTTGAATCTGAACTGCTGGTACACAATTCTGGAACATGTAGATCTTAAGTTTTTAATTCAAAGGCCAGTCTTTAGACTCTACGGTGGCAAAGATAAGAGGCTAATGGATAGTTCTATCGGCCGTACAAGCTGAAAAGGTGGTATGGGGAGAAATCTGCATGTCCCTGGCAGTGTTCCCTCTAAGCTGAGTTAGTGTGAGCTAGCTCACAGTTTTTTAGCCTCTGGCTCACACATTTTTGTCTCAGCTCAGGAAGGATGGCCCCAGAGCAAACTAATTTATGCAGGAGCCAAATCACTTGCTCACAACTTTAACGCCAGTAGCTCAAAAAGTAGAATTTTGGCTCACAAGACTCCACAGCTTAGAGGGAACATTGGCCCCTGGTCAACTATTTGACACACATGTGATTATATTGCATCTGAGACCTGCCTAAATGGACACACACAAAGCTGCCTTATTCTGAATCAGAGACCATTGGTCCGTTAAGATCCGTATTGTCTACCCAGACTGGCAACAGCTCTCTATGATCTCAGGCAGAGATCTTTTCACATCACTTGCTGCAAGGTGCCCTGACCTGGATGGCCAAAGCTAGCCCAGTCTGGCCAGATTTCAGAAGCTAAGCAGGGTCGGCCCTGGTCAGTACTTGGATGGGAGACCACCAAGGAAGTCCAGGGTGGCTACACAGAGGCAGGCAAGGGCAAACCACCTCTGAATGGCCTTGAGAACCCTACAGGGTCACCGTCAGTCAGCTGCGACTTGACAGCACCTCCCACCCCATTGCAGAGTGCTTTTGACTTGGAGTTGCTGGGGATTGAACCTGGGCTCTTCCACTGAGCCACAATGGCCATGAGAGACCCGGCAACCGGATCTGATTCCCCACTCCTCCACATGCAGCTGCTGGTGTGACCTTGGGTCAGTCACAAGTTCTTTCAGAGCTGTTATCTCAAGAGCAGTCCTGGAAAGAGCTCTCTCAGCCCCACCTGCCTCACAGGTTGTCTGTTGTGGGGAAGGGGAACCCGCTCTGAGACTCCAAGTGAAAGGTGGGGTATAAATCCTCCTCCTCCTCTTTTTTAAACAGATAATTTTTATTCTTTTTCCTCCTTCTCATGGTACAAGTGGAACACTACGTTGCCTAATTTATTATGCCATTTTGCATAGTTTATTGTGGGTTGAAGGGAACGGTTTGCTGAATGTCTGAATTCGTCCATCACTCCACATTCTAGGATTTCAGCAGCCATTTCCAGAAGATCTACAACCATAAGGGCTAAAATGTGTTTTTCGGGGGGGGGGGGGGGGAATTTTTTGCATAAGAATGTGAATCCTGCTCCTTTTTCACCTTTCCGCGTGCTCCATTGGAACTGTGGCATAGATGCCGTCCTCGTGGCCTATTCAACTTTATTGGTGGGCGCCGTGGCGCATGAAGTCAGGGCGCATGTGAAATCAACAGAGGGAAATGTTGCACTTCATCATCCGGCACACATCGAGAGGAATTTACCAGCGGGACAATTTCTGCGTTTCAAGCGGAATTGCAGAGAGGGGGAAGCAGTCTGGCTTCCTGTGCAATTATTCTCGAGGTCGTTTCCATCCAAGGGGGTTATCCATCACACGTCACTGAATCCGCGCTGAACGAGGCTGGAGGGAGGGCTGCCAGCAGGGAGCTGTTTGGAGGGAGGGGGGGCGACCTCCATCCCTAGAATTAAAATTGATTGATTACCATTTGGATTTCCATCATCCTTCGCCCAATGTTTAAAGGCTCCTGATCCAAGATACTGGCATGTTCAAGTAGGGGGAATTAGGTGCTACCTCCTGACGCCTGGGATCGGGTTTTATAATAATATAATATAATGTAATAAAAGATTTCAAGCTCCATTTGAGCTTTGGGAGGAGGAATGGGGAGTAAACCATGGGAGCTGGGACATTATAGACAATGATGTTGTAGGTGCAGTTCTTGGACATGATAGCTGATTTTCTTAGGTCACCTTCATATGGGTTTGTTTGCCCTGGCTTGGACGCTATTGAGATATGCATTATTCTCCCCTTTCCCACAATGTTATAGTTCTTCTGCACAGCTCCAGGGTTTTCCCCATCTATCTTGCTATCTTCCCCAAACCACTTTTGGTGCAGTGTTTTGGCAAAGATCACAGCAAAGCCAGGGTGGCACCCATGCAGATGGGAATGCCCAGCCCCATTTCCCTGTCCCTGTTGGCAGGCATTTCCCACCTGTCCTCAGAAGGCATTCGTGCATGTGTGCATGTGTTTTGAGTCAGCAGTTAATGTATCGCGGGTGTCACTTCATTATAACCAGCCATCGGTCTCTAACCCTTTTCGTTGTGGAGATATAAGGGAAAAGGTATAGCTCCACAATGAAAGGGACTAGAAACTTGTTTTAAAAAATGAAAGCTGGAAATTCAGAGAATGTGATAGACAGGAGGTTATAATGCTATCACAGTAGGCCAATGTGTGCTTTAAAGAAAAGAAGGAAGCCCTCTCTTGGCATGGAGTGGAGAGCAACCGCCATGGGGGACTGGGGCAGGGAAAACACAGAAGGCCCGTCACTGTTGCACTCTATTGCAACTGCAGCAGCAACAGGGAAACCACACAAGCCTCTACAGAGTACAGCTCGGAACTGAGCAAAAAAAGCCAGACCAGGCTTAGTTTCCTTCCTTCGACGGCAGCTTGATTTCCAGAAATCAGTAGAGAAAGCTTTTCATAGCATAGAAATAAGGAAAGCCCCTTACTGGTGTCTGCATGCCCAACTGCCATTGAAGGCTCACAACCAGAGGCCAGAAAAGACGTTGGTAACTGTAACAGGGAGGCATCAAATAGCCAGATAAATATCAGGGTATCCAAGTAGGGGTGCCAGGTCTCTCCCGGCCACCAGCAGGGGAAGGGGGGGGTAGGGCCGCCAGCTCCAGGTGGGGAAACTCCTGGAGATTTAGGGGTGGAGCTTGGGGAGGGAGGGACCTCAGAGGGGTACGGTGCCCTAGAGTCCACCCTCCAAAGGAGCCATTTTCTCCAGAGGAACTGATCTCTGTAGTCTGGAGATAGGGTTTTCCCCTCCATTTTGGGAAATATCTCAAGATTTTGGGGGTGGAGCCTGAAGAGGGCGGGGTTTGGGGTGGGGCGGGGCTTCAGTGGTGTATAATTGCCCTTCCGAAGTGGCCATTTTCTCCAGGTGAACTGATTCCTGCAGTCTGGAGATAGGCTTGCCAGCTCCGTTTTGGGAAATACCTGGAGATTTGGAGGGTGGAGCCTAAAGAGGGTGGTGTGTGGTGGAGAGGGGAGTATACTCGATGGAATATAACTGCCATAGAGTCCACCTTCCAAAGCGGCCATTTCCTCCAGGGGAACTGTTGTGTGGTGGGTTAGACGCGTGTAGAAACCACAGAGACGGATGTAGTGACCAGCATGGTTTACGGGTACACAACTAGGCCTGCCAAATCTCGCCAAATCGTGGTGGGGGAACTGCATGTCTTTGCAGAATCCTTGCAGCGGGGACGGCGAGACGCATGGCACCGCCATCGGCAGGACATGACGCTATGCGTCGCTCTGGTAACGGGGCTGTTTGGAGCCCTGTTGCCAGAGTGACGTGTAGTGTCAGATCCTGGCGACGGCGGGTGCAACGCGTCTCGCTGTCCCCGCGGCAAGGATTCTGTGAAGATCTACGATCCCCCGCCGTGACTTGGCAACCCTATACACAACTAGAACACAGAATACCGGCCAGGTGACCAACTATATACAGTACCTGGGAACCCCTCTAGATCCTATTTGTAATGTATTGAACCGATTACATGAATCACCTCATAGGACTCCCATGTTAAGCTTCGAGCCAGACCAGGGCTCCTCTGAGCGAACTTCCTATTGGTCGCTTCGTAACAGCGACCAATCAGAACGATACCATTCCCTAGGAGGGAAAGACTCCCATTGGTCTTTATTCTAGCAATCTCATTGGTTGTTATTTGTAAATAGGCGTGGCTACATTAGCCCGGTTATGTTTAAAAGGAGCATAAGCTCCCACTGTTTTCTGTTCTGGTTTCTTACTGAGTTAGTGCTTGCTCGTTACTTCCAATAAAGCTGAATCACTTGCTGAATCACTGTACGAGTCCTTTGTTAGCGCGATCTAACAATTGGCGACGAGGATGGGATGTTAGAGCAGGTAGGCAGCCCTGCGGACATCCACACTTCGGACTCGGAAGAAAGCGGGCAGAGCACAGCAGCCGATCCGGCGGAGGCGCCACCAGCTCCGGTGCCCAAGTCTCCCCCGATGGCTGGAAGCCAGAAGTTCGAGTGCTTCGAACCCTCCTCAGAAGACTGGGACTCCTACCTGTCCAGGTTCGAGTTCCATCTGGAGACCCACGACATCACCGATGAGGCGAAGAAACGAGCATGCCTCCTGAGTTCCTGCGGGAAGGGGACCTTCGACATAGCCAGGTCGTTGGTGGCCCCAACTGATATAAAGACTGTCACCTACGCTGACATCACGGAGAAGCTTAAGGCTCACTATTCTCCACAACCGTCGGAGATCGCCTGCCGGCACGCTTTTTACAAGCGGAACCAGGCCGGAGGCGAGACCATCGCAGATTTCGTGGCGGCCCTTCGCAAAGCCGCACGGCCATGTAATTTCCACAACGTGGAGGAAGCCCTCAGAGACCGTCTCGTCTGCGGTCTCAAAGATGAAAGGCTGCAACAGAGGCTGTTCGCCCGCACCACCCTGACCTGGGCAGTGGCCTACGAAGAGGCCGTGGCCGCGGAAGCAGCGGAGAAGTCCACGAAGGAGGTCCGCCAGCGGGTGGCAGAGCCCAGTATACACGCTCAACGAGACAGCGAGGGCGAAGACGCGGATGATGACGTCAACGCGGTTCGAGGCAAGCGGACCCCAGCGAAGACTACCAACGTCAAGCCTTGCTCCGGTTGTGGCGGGAAGCACCAGCGCGGCTCCTGTTGGGCTCGTGATGTCGACTGCAGAGCGTGTGGGCGGCGTGGTCATCTGGCCAGAGTCTGCAGATCAGCGAAGAAGGATCCCTCAACTAACAACCGGTCAGCGCAGAGGGGCACTCCAGTCAGCACCCAAGGCAAGACCCGTTCCTCAGCATCGGAAGCAAGCTGCCAGTTGACGGCGACCTTGTCGAGCGCATCGGCCGTAAATCGCACCAGCAGCCAGGGCAAGATCACCGTGACTCCACTCCTCGACGGCCGACCCTGTACAATGGAGGTGGACTCAGGATCGTCCGTGACGGTGATTTCTGCCGCGTCCTGGCGCCAGTTGTTCCCGAACCGAAGCCGGCGGCGGCTCCAGCCTGCGGGAACCAGAGTGTCCGACTTCCAGGGCAACCGAATTCCCTTGGCCGGACGGGACTCTGTTACTGTTGAGTATAAGGGGAAATGTGTTAAACTGTCATTCCTGATTGCAGAGGGAGACCGGGTTAACCTGCTAGGGTTAGATTGGTTTGAGCCATTGGGCATCGGTATTTCTGGGATTAACAGGATGTCTGAAAATAAATGGGGCATGCTGTACGACCTGTTCCCTGATGTATTTGCCGAAGGGTTGGGAAGGTACAAGGGCCCCCCGGTTGCGTTTGACTTAGATCCGTCAGTCAAACCTATTAGGTTGAAGTATCGGAAAGTACCTGTGTCTCTCAAACATAAGGTGGAAAAAGAGATTGACAAACTAGTTGAGCAAGGGGTTTTAGAGCCAGTACCATACAGCAAATGGGAGACCCCGATCGTAACCCCTGTCAAATCAGATGGGTCCATACGACTATGCGCCGATTACAAATGTACGATTAACAAGGCGCTGCAGCAACATTCGTACCCGGTCCCGGTAATAAGCCACATTTTGGCTTCCCTGGGGGGTGGCAAGATTTTCGCCAAATTTGACCTGGCCCAGGCATACCAGCAGTTGCCTGTCACCCCGGAGGCTGCCGAGGCCCAAACAATTGTAACCCACCAAGGGGCTTTTAAAGTGAACAGGCTGCAATTCGGGGTCAACGTAGCACCTGGGATTTTTCAGGGCCTCATGGAACGTCTACTAAGGGGGGTACCTGGCACAGTGCCCTATTTTGACGACGTGCTGATTGCGGGCGGGTCTGAACAGGAACTACTGGACCGGGTTAAAGAGGTCCTCAGGCGTTTTCAAAATGCCGGCCTCAGAGTTAAGCGCTCAAAATGCACGCTCGGGGTGGAAAGTGTGGACTTCCTGGGGTTTCGCATTGACGCAGAGGGAGTCCACCCCACGGATGAGAAGGTATCTGCAATCCAAAACGCCCCCAGGCCGGTGAGTAAGAAGGAGCTCCAATCCTTTTTAGGACTCCTGAATTTTTATCATGCGTTTTTACCGCATAAGGCATCAGTGGCGGCCCCTTTGCACGCGCTTTTGCACAAGGAGGCAAAATGGAAGTGGGGGCAGGCCGAGGAAAAGGCTTTTGTGGGAGTCAAGGAGCTGCTGACATCTAATGCCGTACTCACGCATTATGATGAACACAAGCTCCTGGTGTTAGCTGCTGACGCTTCACCGTTTGGAGTAGGCGCAGTTTTAAGCCATCTGATGCCTGATGGGAGCGAAGCGCCTATCGCTTTTTATTCTAGATCACTATCTGCGGCAGAGCGGAACTATGCCCAGATAGACAAGGAGGGTCTGGCGTTGGTAGCGGCTGTCAAAAAGTTCCATGATTTTATTTTTGGCAGACGATTTTTGCTGGTCACTGACCACAAGCCGCTACTGGGGATTTTTGCGCCCGATAAGCAATTGCCAAACATCATGTCCCCACGCATGCTTAGATGGGCGATATTTTTGCAGGCTTATGATTTTGACTTAGAGCACCGGCCTGGGAAAGCGATTGGGCATGCGGATGCCCTCAGCCGGTGCCCGGTGCCGGACATTGGCGCAGACCCTGCCCCCGCCTGTGAGGTCTTGGCAATTGAGGAGCTTCCTCGACCCCCGGTATCATCCAGGGACATTGCAGCACACACGGCCAAGGATAGCGTGCTGTCCCGAGTATTAAACTGGGTTTGGAGGGGGTGGCCGGTTGGAAGCGTTGAACCGGAGTTCGGCCCTTACAAAAGCCGTCAAAATGAACTATCCATTTCTAAGGGCTGTGTATTATGGGGGAACAGGGTGGTGGTTCCTGACAAACTCAGGACGAGAGTGTTAGAGTCGCTGCACGAGGGTCACCCCGGTATGGTACACACCAAAGCGTTGGCCAGAGGGTATGTCTGGTGGCCGGGGCTGGACAAAGAGATCGAAGAATGGGTACGAGGGTGTCCCAAATGCCAGCAAGTCAGACCCGATCCCCCACAAGCTACACCCCAAGGCTGGGAGTCATCTGGTAAACCCTGGGCCAGATTGCATATAGATTTTGCTGGCCCTCTCCAAGGGCAAATGTTCCTAATTGTGGTGGACGCTATGTCCAAATGGCTGGAGGTCGTGCATATGAAATCGACCACATCACTTGCTGTGATCCATGCGCTCCGCCGACTTTTTGCCACCCACGGGTTGCCTGACGTCATCGTCAGTGACAACGGGCCTCAATTTGTGTCTGAGGAATTTAGGCTCTTCCTCACGAGTAATGGCATACGCCAAATGACTTCGGCCCCTTTCCATCCGGCATCTAATGGCCAAGCCGAACGGATGGTCAGGACGGCCAAAGAGGCCCTGGGTAAAATGGACGAAGGGGACTGGAGCCAGAGGCTGGGCTCCTTTCTTTTGCTGCAGCACACCACCCCCTGTAGTGCTACAGGCCGTAGTCCGGCCGAATTGTTAATGGGGCGGAGACTCACGACCCGTTTGAACCGTATGCACCCAGACCTATCAGAAGATCAGTCCGAGCGTACCACTGCGCAACCGAAGGTGCGCATGTTTGAAAAAGGGGACAAGGTTTTCGCACGAAATTATGCAAACGGGCACTTGTGGCTTCCTGGGGTTATATCCGACTCTGTGGGTACTCGAATGTATGTGGTGCAGTTGGCTGACGGTCGAATCTGGCGGCGCCACATAGATCAGTTAAGGAGACGTTGGGCTAGGGACAGCGCTGACTCTCCGACGGCTGATTCCCCTGATGTTGAGTGGAGACCCCCAGAGCAGGCGGTGAGTACCGAAAGGCCCGGTACTGTCCCCGAGTCAGGGCAGAACCCTGTGTGCGGGGCTGAAATCCCAGTAGAGTTTGTGCCTGAACCAGGCTGTAGTGAACCCCACAGTGACTCACAACCTTGTGTGCCTATAGAGCCTGCACCGCTTCGCAGGTCTCAGCGTACACGGCAGATGCCGACTTATCTGAAAGACTATGATTGTAGTAATGTATTGTGGAACAGTTGATGTACAACAGCTTGACTTGAATGTATGTAAATAATAAAAAACAATTGGGATGATGACTTAACTTAGGGGGGAGGAATTGTAATGTATTGAACCGATTACATGAATCACCTCATAGGACTCCCATGTTAAGCTTCGAGCCAGACCAGGGCTCCTCTGAGCGAACTTCCTATTGGTCGCTTCGTAACAGCGACCAATCAGAACGATGCCTGTTCCCTGCGAGGGAAAGACTTTCATTGGTCATTAACTAAGCAATCTTATTGGTTGTTATTTGTAAATAGGCGTGGCTACATTAGCCCGGTTATGTTTAAAAGGAGCTTAAGCTCCCACTGTTTTCTGTTCTGGTTTCTTACTGAGTTGAGTGCTTGTTCGTTACTTCCAATAAAGCTGAATCACTTGCTGAATCACTCTAAGAGTCCTTTGTTAGCGCGATCTAACACTATTGGTGGGTTTAAACCTCCTGCCAAAGTCCCTATTGGCTCCCCAAGGAAAGTCCAGGAGCCTAGTCCCTATTGCTCCTAGGGAGTTAAGCTCAGCGGTGAGTCGCTGTCGCCTAGTGGTGGTCAGTGGACATAACAGGGACTGATCTCTGTCGCCTGGAGATCAGGTGTAATGGCGGGAGGACTCTCCGGCTACCACGTGGAAGCTGGCCACCCTGTCTGGAGAGGAGTTGTTATTCCAGGGTTTCTCCAGGTCCCACCTGGAGGCTGGCAGCCCTATTCCAAAGCATCCTATTCCAGAGCGGGTGATCTGAATACAGATCGCCTTCGGACTGCCCCAGTCAGCATCCCAGCTCCATATTACAGCCCTACATACAGCCTGCGCGTTCACTAGTCTAAAAGAAACAAATTGAAGCAGCTAGCTGGGTGAAAAATAATTAAACACAGATGAAAAATGTGCTCCTCAGTCAAACTAACTCCTGGAGAACCACCTTTAAGTAAAGGAAGGGATCAGCTTTACAGAAACAGAACAATTCCACATTGTTTCTTTCCCCACAAATAGGTCAATACGCAGCCCGAGGCAGCAGATTCCAAGCTGTAGGCCCGGGGAAGCACTGTTGGTGTACCTTTAAATAATGCATCCCAAACTACCTAACAGCAGAGGCTGCCTGCTGTGCCTCTGTGTGAGTAATCTCCTTGGCCTCATTTCTTTCCCATCAGTTGCAGCAAAGGAGCTGGTTATTCTGCATCAGGTGTGAACAGATCAATCGTTCCTGAGGCAGAGATGCAGTGGAATGACTCGTCATCTGAGGAGGCTGGCTGTTGTTCCCCTGCACGTGTCAGAAGAGGCATGTAATTTCTGCAGAAAGGTAAGCACTGAGGATATTTCTTATTTTATTATTGTTGTTGTTCAGTCGCACAGTCGAGTCCGACTCTTCGCGACCCCATGGACCAGCTCCCGCCAGGCCCTCCTGTCTTCCGCTGTCCTCTGAAGTTGGCTCAATTTCATGTTCGTTGAGTCGATGACACTGTCCAACCATCTCATCCTTTGCCGTCCCCGTCTTCTTTGACCTTCAATCTTTCCCAGCATCAGGGTCTTCTCCAGTGAGTGCTCCCTTCTCATTTGGTGGCCAAAGTATTTGAGCTTCAGGAGCTGCAGTGGCTCAAGTGGTTAAGACGCTGAACTGCAGGCTGTGGAACGTCCGTAGTTCAGCAGTTCGAGACCCGACTTGCTGCATGACGGAGTGAGCTCCCGCCTCTAGTTCCAGCTCCTGCCAACCTAGCCGTTCGAAAGCAAGAAATTGCAAGTAGATAAACAGGGACCACTTCAGTGGGAAGGTAACAGCATTCCGTGCGCCTTGGTGTTTAGTCATGCCGGCCACATGACCACAGAAACGTCTTCGGACAGCGCTGGCTCTTCGGCTTTGAAACGGAGATGAGCACCGCAACCCTAGAGTCGGACTCGACTGGCTTTCAAGCAAGGGAAACCTTGACCTTTACCTTTAACCCAATTTGTAATCCTTTCAGGTTCTAAGAGAAAAGCACGCTTCCAGTTTCAAATCAGGGGAAGAAAAGATGTGCCACGGCTTACACAACATAGTGTTTGTGGAAGCGACTAGAGCAGTCTCCCCTTTAACACATCATAACACTACCTAAAGAAGCAGAGCCAGCCTTCCTGGCATGGTGGGGTGGCTCCCTTTCCCAGTTGGCTGTGTCTGTCCAAACTGCTTCTGCGATCACACCCTTAGCTGGGTCAAATTAGTGTTCTGGGTGGGTTCCCCACTGGCCTCAATCGGGCAAGGGCTCCACCCTCCTAAAGAGGACTTTTCGTTAGATTAGACCAGTGGTCCCCGACACGGTGCCCATGGGCACCATGGTGCCTGCCAACACCTTTCCTGGTGCCTACCAAGTGTTTTTAGAAAATGGGAGGGGCCAGGTGGAGCTATTGGCCATTGGAGATTTGATTGACAGCGAAGATTTTTAAAAACGTTGCTTTGGTGACAGCTGCCACCACAACACAAGGATCTTCAGTTACGACTGAAGGTAAGCTGTGGCAGCCATTTTGTGGCTGGCTCCTCCTCCTGCAGCAGCCATTTTGTGGCTGCGCTCACCACTCTTTATCAGAATTCCAAGGGGACCACAGGCTGAAAAAAGGTTGGGGACCCCTAAATTAGACCTCCTTTTCTTAAAGCGAATTCTAGATTCCCATCTATTGTAGCCATCCCTTTAACTTCTTTGAGTCTGCCTGAGCTGCTTATTCCTGTAACCCTGGGTTCACAGGCTTTAATATCAGTATAATGTGACTATTGAGCAGAAAAAATATATAAATCCAGATCTGTGACAGGTACAGAGTAGTGTAAATGCTCAGGATGTTTTTCATTGCGGGATTCTGCTAACAATAACTTCAAAGGTTTGTTTTTGGGGACCATCTGTGTCGGTCAACATCTGTGTGCGGGCAAAACCAAGTAGACTACTTAAGAGCCTGTCACGAGTCAGAAAGCAGACCAGTGAAGAGTCCATTGCTAGGGAATCCTGTTGGAAATGAACCATTTGGTTTGTTTGATTTTTGTTGGCTTTATTGTAGAAGTCAGGGTTAGCTTGGTTTCCTACCTCTCAGAGAGGAGGAAGGAGTTCCCTCACCCGTGTCTTAGTCTGGATTGGCTCGTAGTTCATCCGTCTCGCTTATACTGATTATAGGGTTCACACACTGGGGTTTTCTGCATTTTCATTTTTCTCATTTGTGTGTTCTTGTTGCTTCGTGTGTGTGTGTGTGTGTGTTCTGTTCTGCACATGTTTTGCTCCCTCTAGTAGCCGTTTCGATATTACATCACTGTACGTCAGGCATAAAACCCTTCTGTTTAAATCAGCAAGGAGAAATGCTGGACATAAAGCAATGTAATATCAAGTTGACCACTAGAGGGGAGCAAACCACATGCAGAACAGAAAACCAAACACCACAATGAAGCAACAGGAACACACAAGCAAAGAAAATGAGAATGCGGAAAACCCCATTATTGAAAGAAGACAGCATGGCAGATACTGCAAGGTGTCTGGAATGTGTGTTAAAGTAAGCGTAACATTTGCTTCCACTCTCTTCTCCCAGTCAGTAGTTTTGCCTGCCTGCATGCCAGGGCGTATAAGCAAAAAACCCTGCACCTGTTCCTTGCCAGTACAGCACTAAGAAGAACAGAAAAGCAAGCAAACAGGACTCAATGTTTACCAAGACCCAAATCAAAACCCCATGCAACCCAGTCAGCCAGCAATGTGATGGATGTAAATGCTTAGAAAAGACAGAAATCTTAGCACAGTCCTGTTTGGTGGCTAAATCTGTGTGTTAACTCGTCTGGGTGGAAAACGTCACTGTTAGTTACATTATCTGTGAGTCAGTCTCCTCAGTCTCATTCCAGCCTCTTTCTTCTCTGGACCAGACATCCGAACATTAGAAAAACTGCTAGATCCTAATATTCCAAAAGAATACTGAATGTCATTAATATTTCAATTTGAATTAGTTTTATTTATGAAGTGTATTAATTAATGGGGTATTTTTGGTCCAGATTTTGATTATTTAATATCCGGGTGCACACCCATGCTTTGAGCAAACTAAAATTCTATGTCAGTGGTAAGTATTATTTTTAACATTCTCATGTGGTCTTTCCACTACAATTTTAAACAGGATTGAGCTTCTATGTGACCCACAGAACAACTTCAAGAACATGTACGCACCAGAACCATATTTGGTGTAGTGGTTAAGTGCGCGGACTCTAATCTGGGAGAACCGGGTTTGATTCCCCACTCCTCCACTTGCACCTGCTGGATGACCTTGGCCAAGACATAGTTCTGGCACAGCTGTTCTTGAAAAAAGAGCAGTTTTTGTCAGAGCTCTCTCAGCCCCACCTACCTCACAGGCAGTGTTCCCTCTAAGCTGAGTTAGTGTGAGCTAGCTCACAGTTTTTTAGCCTCCGGCTCACATAAGAACATAAGAACATAAGAGACGCCAATGTTGGATCAGGCCAAAGGCCCATCCAGTCCAACACTCTGTGTCACACAGTGGCCAGAAATACCAGTGCCATCAGGAGGTCCAGCAGTGGGGCCAGGACATTAGAAGCCCTCCCACTGTTGACCCCCCCAAGCACCAAGAAGACAGAGCATCACTTGCCCCAGAGCCCCTAGCTATACCTTGTGGCTAATAGCCACTGATGGACCTCTGCTCCATATGCTTATCTAATTCCCTTTTGAAGCCGTCCATGCTTGTAGCACCCACCACTTCCTGTGGCAGTGAATTCCATGTGTTAATCACTCTTTGGGTGAAGAAGTACTTCCTTTTATCCGTTCTAACCCGACCGCTCTGCAGTTTCATGGAGTGCCCACGAGTTCTTGTATTGTGAGAAAGGGAGAAAAGTACCTCTTTCTTTACCTGCTCTTTCCCATGCATAATCTTATAAACCTCGATCATGTCACCCCTCAGTCGTCTTTTCTCCAAGCTAAAGAGCCCTAAGCGCTTTAACCTTTCCTCATAGGGAAAGTGTTCCAACCCTTTTATCATTCGAGTTGCCCTTTTCTGCACTTTTTCCAAAGCTATAATATCCTTTTTAAGGTGTGGTGCCCAGAACTGCACACAGTATTCCAAATGAGGTCTCACCATTGATTTATATAGGGGCATTATTATATTGGCTGATCTGTTTTCAATACCCTTCCTAATAATCCCCAGCATAGCATTGGCCTTCTTTATTGCAGTCACACACTGTCTCGACATTTTCAGTGAGTTATCCACTACAACTCCAAGATCTCTCTCTTGCTCAGTCTCTGCCAGTTCAGACCCCATCAATGTGTATTTATATTTAGGATTTTTGGCTCCAATGTGCATCACCTTGCACTTGGCCACATTGAACCCCATTTGCCATGTTGACGCCCACTCGCCCATCCTTGACAGATCCCTTTGGAGTGCCTCACAATCCTCACTGGTTTTCACCACCTTGAACAACTTTGTATCATCCGCAAATTTAGCCACTTCACTGCTTACTCCCATCTCCAAATCATTAATGAACAAGTTAAAAAGCAGTGGACCAAGTACTGATCCCTGCGGTACCCCACTGCTTACCACCCTCCACTGAGAAAATTGCCCACCTACACTCACTCTCTGTTTTCTATGAACTAGCCAGTTTTTGATCCATAAAAGGACTTGTCCTTCTATCCCATGATTTTTGAGCTTACTTAGGAGCCTTTGATGAGGAACTTTATCAAAAGCTTTCTGGAAGTCAAGGTAAATAATATCTATTGGATCCCCCTTGTCCACATGTTTGTTCACCCCCTCAAAGAACACTAACAGGTTAGTGAGACAAGATCTTCCCTTACAGAAACCGTGCTGAGTCTGCCTCAATAGGTTTTGTTCATCTATGTGCCTACTAATTCTTTCCTTTATAATGGTTTCCACCAATTTACCCGGTATCGACGTCAGACTGACTGGCCTGTAATTTTTGTCTTAGCTCAGGAAGGATGGCTTAGCTCAGGAAGGATGTCTTAGCTCAGGATGTCTTAGCTCAGGAAGGATGGCTCCAGAGCAAATTAATTTATGCAGTAGCCAAATGGTTCGCTCACAACTTTAATGCCAGCAGCTCACAAAGTAGAATTTTTGCTCACAAGACTCCACACCTTACAGGGAACATCAGGGTGTCTGTTGTGGGGAGGGGAAGGGGAAGGAGTTTGTCAGCCGCTCTGAGACATCTTTGGGTAGTGAAGGACGGGGTATAAATCCATTCTCTTCTCTTCTCCTCTCTTCTTGATGGGCTTGCTGTATCTGAACTGCTGCACTTACATTGACCCTCATTCCATTCCGCTATGGGCTATTGAAATTCATCTTGTCTCAACACCAGGATGGAAATTTCACATTCCAGCCTGGCTAAAATACTTTAAAGGCACCGTTCTTTAAAAAAAGCCTTTGTCTCCTCGGCCTCATCCATTGTCTGAAAATGGTGTTTACTTCCTTGATTTGGATCCTCGGCTGCAAAGGACTTTGAGTGATGTCACACACGTTTTAGCTCTGGCCTTTATGGCAGGTTCGAAATGGTCTCTCTTCCTTATTCCCCCCCCCCCCTTGGGAACCCTGATCCTCCTTGGAGACCCTGATCAGGTGGAAAGGTAGCAGAAAAGTGTTTTTAACAACAACAACAACAATAATATTTGAGGGACCGTCTTTCCCACATGTGCCCCAGAGAGCACTGAGGTCAGGAACACAAAATGGCCTGACTCTTCCTGGCCTGGGAGACGTCAAGTTGGCTGCTACGAGAGCCAGGGCCTTTTCAGTGGTGGCTCCACGCTGGTGGAATGAGCTCTCAGATAACATCAGGGCCCTGCGGGACTTTTTTACAGTTCCACAGGGCCTGCAAAATGGAGCTCTTCCACCAGGCTTTCAATTAGGAGCCACTGCTGATGAATGGGCCACTGGCGAATGTGCCGCCGGAATACATCTCAGCCCGCATGAAACATTGGTTGGTTATTGCCTCTGTTTGTATATTGCATGCTGCCATCATCATCATCATCATTGGTACTGTTTAGTTACTTAGGCAGTTGTATTTATACCCTATTGTACTTTAATGTATTTATTGTTTTAGTGTTTTTAATGTTGTTAGCCGCCTTGAGCCAGTTCTGTGGCAAGGCGGGATATAAATTGAAATAAACACAACAACAATAATAACAACAATAACAATAATAATGACATTTTATTTTATTTATTTATTGAACTTTTACCCCGCCTCCCCCGCCAAGGCAGACTCAGGGCGACTTCCACAAAACTGCTAAACTGTATACATTTTACAATTGATAAAATGAAGTAAATGATTTAAAAATACAGACAAATCCATTTAAAACATCACTTCGGTGGCGATAAAAAATAAAGTGCAATTTAAGGACACATTCAGCGGTGCCGCCGCACTAAGTCGTTTTGGATCGGAGTTCACACAGGGTACTGCTGGTGAGACGCCACTCCTAACGGAATGCCTGCCTAAAAAGCTCTGTTTTCAGGCAGGAAGCTTGTTCCAATAGGACTAGGGTTCCCAAATCGGGCCGGGGGGCGGGGATTCCCCCGCTTTGCCGGCCCGATTTCCGATGGGCCGAAAATCGGGCCCGGGGGAAACCCCACCCCCGCGTGTGCGTCACCCAGAAGTGATGTCGCACGCTGGGGGCGGGGCCACGCTATTTGAGGGGAAAACGAAGAGTTTTCCCCTCAAATGGCAGCCATTTGAGGGGAAAACTCTTAGTTTCCCCCTCAAATAGCGTGGCCCCGCCCCCAGCGTGTGACGTCACTTCCGGGTGATGCACACTTCCGGGTGACACACACGCCCCCCGCTCCCGGACAATTTATATTTGGCAACCCTAAATAGGATGGAGCTACAAATGAGAAAGCCCTGGTCCTAGTTGCCATCAACCTGACTTCCTTTGGGCCAGGGAGGTCCAAGCGGTTTTGGGATCCTGATCGCAGTGCTCTCTGGGGAACATGCGGGGAAAGGTGGTCCCTCAGGTAGGCCGGTCCCTGAGTTGGTGGCAAAGGTCCATGAGTGGCCATTAGCCACAATGTTTAGATGGAAGACTATGTCTGGGGCAGTGATGCTCTGTATTCTTGGTGCTTGGGGGGGCAACAGTGGGAAGGCTTCTGGAGTTCTGGCCCCACTGGTGGACCTCCCGATGGCACCTGGTATTTTTGGCCACCGTGTGGCACACAGAGTTGGATTGGATGGGCCACTGGCCTGATCCAACATGGCTTCTCTGAGGTTCTTAGGTTCCTAAATTGAGAAATTAAGGTGAAAGCTGAGAAATCTGGCTAGGGCTTGGGGTTCTGCAAAAACAACTAGAAAAGGTTCTCAAGTGTAAGGATGTATCTGCTGGCGACCAAAATCAAGATAATTTATACCACTGAATCCCCGATTACTACGTATGGCTGTGAAAGTTGGACAGTGGAGAAAGCTGACAGGAAGAAAATCGATTCCTTTGAAATGTGGTGCTGGAGGAGAGTTTTATGGATACAGCGGGCTGCCAAAAGGACAAATCAGTGGATTCTAGATCAAACCAAACCTCAACTCTCCCTAGAAGCTAGAATGATTAAACTGAGACTCAAGATGGCTAGTGTTAAGTATGACACTTAACTCAGAGGAACAGTTCAACAAGTGATTCAGCTTCACTCGATCTTAGCCAAAAGGCCGAGAAGCAAATATGTTATATGTTAATTGAAATGGTTACCTGAAAACTTGAAAGAGAAAATGTATAATGATAATGGGACAATAATACGGAAAGGAGGGGGGGAGCATTGCGGGAAGCCACCGAGGGGGGGGGGGGGAGATAAGAGAAAAGGATATTTGTCAAAAGAAAATATGTAATGTTTAACATGTTGTTCTATCCAAAAATAAAAAGTTTGATAAAAAAAAAGGTGATTCAGCTTTATTTCAGCTCAAGAATAGTGAGAACAGCATAACAAGTTAGACCTGCTAGGACTAGACCAGCTAGACAATTCAATAGGCAAAACGGCAACTTATATACAATTCAGGCTGAGATAGCCACACCCACAATGCTTACAGTATCCAATGACACTAGGTACATTACAACCAATCATAATCAAGAGATCACGTCCAATCAAAATCATTCCCTCCAGAAGGCACACCATTGGTCAGTATTTACATGTTTACAATCCGCATAATGAGCGATGCTAGATTATGCTTTTACCATTATGTCTCTCAAGACATAACAGCTAGAATGACTAAGCTGAGACTCAGGACGGCTAGCCATGCCAGTCTATCTGTAGCACAGCAGAAAAGAGCAGAAGGCTATCATACTTCAATGGTTGCATTAT
The DNA here is from genome assembly GCF_001447785.1 of Gekko japonicus. Taxonomy (NCBI): domain Eukaryota; kingdom Metazoa; phylum Chordata; class Lepidosauria; order Squamata; family Gekkonidae; genus Gekko; species Gekko japonicus. Next base: position 160,639 of record NW_015177020.1, on the reverse strand, counting down.
GAAAAGACCGGACTCACAGGAAAAGACAGTAATGCTCAATAAAGTGGAAGGCAGCAGGAAAAGAGGAAGACCCAACATGAGACGGATGGACTCCGTCAAGGAAGCCACAAAGGCCCTCAGTTTGCAAGGCCCGAGCAAGGCTGTTAATGACAGGGCGTTTTGGAGGTCATCCATTCGTAGAGTCACCATGAGTCAGAAGTGACTTAATGGCACTTGACACACACAAACACAGGAGAACCCCCAGGTTTGCAGAGAAGTCCAGTTTGTCAATATAGAGGTAAATTTCCAACCACAACTACATAGAAAACCAGTTTGGTATAGTGGTTAGGAGCGCGGCCTCTAATCTGGGAGAACCAGGTTTGATTCCCCACTCCCCCCCCCAACATGCAGCTGCTGGTGTGACCTTGGGTCAGTCACAAGTTCTTTCAGAGCTGTTCTCTCACAAGCTGTTCTTGAAAGAGCTCTCTCAGCCCCACCTCTGTTGTGGGGAGGGGAAGGGAAAGGAGTTTGTAAGCTGCTCTGAGACTCCTTTGGGTAGTGAAGGGCAGGGTATAAATCAAATCTCCTCCTCCTCCTCCTCCTCCTTCTCTATGAGTGATTTTTGTTACTGGGAAAAACAGGGAATTTGGATAGCATTTCAAAATGGCCTCTGACACTGAGGCAGGATATGAGTCCCCTCCCCACCATCATGAGAAGGAGGATAAGACGAAGGGGGTGGTAACAAAGGGAAAGGAGTGTGGGGAAGGAGAAACAGCCAATGACAGTGGTGGAAGGGGAAACGGGATTTCCCTTCCAATAAGAGGGTAGCCATGTTGGTCTACAGTAGAACAGCGACATCTGAGTCCAGTAGAACCTTATTGACCATCAAGATTTGGGGGGTATGGGTTTTCAAGAGTCAAAGCTCCCTTCATCCCTCCTAAGTCTTTGCAGATCCCCCCTTGAAAATGAAGCATTCAAAATAAAAATGAAATCAGTGTTAGTGTAATGGTGAAGACATGGTGTATGTGTGTGTGTGTTTGTGTGTATTACTACAACGGCTCTGGTTTTTGTTGTTGCTAATGGAAGCAGTGGGGATGTGGAGTCTCGGGGTGGCAGACGAATGAGGCTGCTTACTGCAGCATGTATCTGCTGACTGCCTAGCAGCACTTGGTATGGACCAGTGACGCCATGGCTATGCTAGGCACTTCTTTCCATTCACCAGCTGTGCACCTGCACAAGACTGTGACAGCATCCCTATTGCTTCCACCACTGGCTCATAATGCCTTCCGGTTGCAGTGCCAGACCCCAAATGCGTTTCCTTTGGAGTTAGTGGGAATGAAAATGGCTATAAGCAAACAAACAAACATATGTGATAGGAAACATAATGGGGACAAACAAAACTTTGGAAACGAAGCTGAAAATACATGAAGACATGAAACTGTCTTATACTGAATCAGACCCTTGGTCCATCAAAGTCAGTATTGTCTACTCAGACTGGTAGCGGCTCTCCAGGGTCTCAGGCAGAGGTCTTTCCCATCACCTTCTACCTGGTTCTTTTTAGCTGGAAATGCCAGGGATTGAACTTGGGACCGTCTGCATGCAAAGCAGAGGCTCTTCCGCTGAGCCACATGTATCCAATGTTAGATTTATTCCTCCTTCTGTGCCAGTTTTGTGTATTGTGATTTGATGTGTGAGACAATTACATGTTTGCAGTAGACATGGCTTGCATTTAGTACTATCCCCTAGGCTGCTTTATAGGTGAGATGTTTTCATTTGCTTAACTTTTATGGTGGTGTTAATTTGGTCATGTTAGTCTTTGGCTGTTTATATTTCGCTAATTGGCAACAGTCTGGCTATCCCATTCTGCACAATCTCCCCTTCCAGGATTCTATGAGCTTTTAGGTTCCTGACCTGGTTGATTTCCCCCTCTCCTTTTCTTTTTGTCTTTCATTGAAGCTCAGCTGCTTTCAACCTTCTACCCTTTCGGGAATATTTTCAGTCCCCATCAAGACTGTGTTTTGACCTGTTGAATACTTGAGGAGTATGTAGAGACTCCCTATCAAGTCTCTGGGTGGCCACATCATGCAGACGATGAAAACAACAAAAAAGCAGCAAATTTGTTACGAGGATTCCCTGGTTGCTGCGCCAAACACTTCTGTATCAGCAGTGACAATGCAGTATCCACATGGCAGATTTCCCTGTGCTTTCCATGCCTTGACTCCCACAGTGGTCACCAGAGGGCTTCCCCCAGACGTTCATAGTTTAAATAGGTCTATAGCCCTTTTTGTTGTGGAGGTGTAAGGGGAAAGGTGCATCTCTACAACAACAACAAAAGGCTAGGGACTTTTTAAATAAACAAAAGCTGGGGATCTAGTGGAGCTTAATGCATTGCTGCAATATGTTTGGGTAAAGTGCCATGGGGCTTTCGAGGCAAGTGAGAAGCGGAGGTGGTTTGCCACGGCCTTCCTTTGCAGAGTCTTCCCTGATGTTCTCCCATCCAAGTACCAACCCTACTTAGCTTCCAAGAGCTGATGAGATTGGGCTAAACCATGCTGCCTTCCCCACTGTTGCAATAGATTGTAATCTGATATATATAACTTTCCAGCTCAATGGGCACAACAGGCCTTATTCCTATTAATGTTATAATACTATAGCAATTGAGCTGTTACTGATTTAAAATAGCAACAAAAAGGTGTCTTGTGGTGTGGTGGGCAAGGTGGCAGGCATGAGGAGCTGAGGGAAGGAAAATGGTGCTGACATGGGCAGGACCTTGAATAAGGCACACCATCCTTTTCCCGGCTGCCCAACTATGTGCCTGGATTGCATTGTTCCCTTGGAGAACCCCAGGATTGGGAATGGGCTCTTTTTGTAGCAGGAACTCCTTTGCATATTAGGCGACACACCCCTAATGTAGCCAATCCTCCAAGAGCTTATAGTAGCCCCTGTAAGAAGAGCTCTGTAAGCTCTTGGAGGATTGGCTACATTAGGGGCAGGGGTCATTTCGTAGAAAAAGAGCTAGGGGGACTCATTAGCATAACTCATTAGCATATGCCACACCCCCTGACATCACCGGAAGTGTGTCCTCCCCACAGCCGGCGGCGACCTCCAGCGGGCACCAGCAGGGAGCTCCAGGCCCCGCCCTCCCGCACCTCACCCGGGGGGATGGCGTCCCCCCCCCAAATGACCCCTGATTAGGGGTGTCAAGTAACAGCAAAACAACTGTGTGCTGAAATACCCGCAATAGTAAATGTACAAAAAGACACTTCAGCAAAGTGAAACACATATGTAATCAGCAATACATCTGTACATAAAACCCATCATAGGAAATTCCCTAGGTAGTATACAGTGTTGGATATCTACTTTGGACTTGATGCAGTCTGTGGACTTCTATATTTCCTATGATGGATTGTATGTACAGATGTATTGCTGATTACACATGTGTTTCACTTTGCTGAGGTCTCTTTTTGTACATTTACCATTGCGGGTATTTCAGCGCACAGTTGTTTTGCTGTTACTTGCCATTTTGTATTGTGTGCTGCATTGTTTTGTTACATTAGGGATGTGTTGCCTAATATGCAAAGGAGTTCCTGCTGCAAAACGAGCCCTGGGAAAGACCATGCCGAGGCTATGGAAAGGGCAGCTGGAGCATGATTCAACTGCAATGTCATGTGGCTACTAAAACAAAATCGGTGCTGCTGCAGTTTGGCTGCAGACAGGGCCAGCTCAAGGTGTTTTTGCGCCCTAGGCGAGGCTGCCTTGTTGTGCAGATGCCAACCTCCCGGTGGGGCCTGGAAACCTGGAGACCTCTGGAGCCAGCCACCCTTTTGCTGCTGCCACCACCGCCTCCCCCCCCACCGTCGCCACCACCAAAGGGGGGGAGGAGGGGGAAGGCACAGCTTGGCACCCCATCCAGGGCCCAGCGCTCTAGGCAAATGCCTAGTTCGCCTAGTGGGTGAGCCGGCCCTGGCTGCAGAAGCGTGGGGGGGGGGGAGGAATCCATAGGGAAGCAGCCCCAGTGATACGCAGGTGGTTTTGTGGTGCTGGTGCCAACAGTTTGTTTGGAAGTTGTAAATGTTGACGACTGTAAACACTGGAATGCCTAAACTACAATACTGACTGAACTACAGCATCCTGGAGTCTGTAGGTGACCTCTTGGATGCTGGTACTGGAGTGATGGTTGAAGCTCTATTACAAAATAACGTAAGAGGGATTCCAGTTCTGCCTGAAATCCACCAATCCATTTCTTTTCCTCTTTTTAAAGAAATAATCTGGAGTGCGTTTCCAATCCGTTCCCTTTTGATCAAAGAGAAATCCAAAGAGAGGAGGAGCAGGAAGGGAAGTTCACCCCAAATTCAGAATCGTACTCTGTGGATGCTCAGAGGCAGGCCACGTTTTTCCTATCCCTCCTGCCAGAGCACCACCCTGTGGTAGGCTTTCCAGGACCCCTGTGGCCCCTGGCAGGGAACGGGGGCATAGGGTTGCCAGCTCCAGGTTGGAAAACTCCTGGAGATTTGGGGGGTGGAGCCTGGGGAGGACAGGGACCTCAGTGGGGCACAGTGCCACAGAGTCCACCCTCCAAAGCAGTCCTTTTTCTCCAGGGGGACTGATCTCTGCAGTCTGGATATGAGCTGTAATTCTAGGAGATCCCCAGGTCCCACCTGGAGGTTGGCATCCCTAACCTATGATGTATATTAATAGAAAACAACCAGCAAGGGATCAAGTTACAAAAGGGTACATCTGTTTCGGGGCTTTTTTCCTGGGGAACGTGCCAGAACGGAGCTCCAGAACCTCTTTGACAAAATTCTTTTGAAAAATGTCTAAACATTCATGAGTTTTCACTATACAGATTGAAAACCTCATTTCCCTCTTTTTTTTAACCATGTATTTTTTTTACCCAGATTTATTGAAAAATTCAACATTTCCATGTTATAAAAACTGGAAACTCAAAAGAACATGAAGTAACTCAAGAAAAAGCAGATAAATAAAAATAATACAATAAGTAAAGGTTTCCCTTGTGCAAAAGCTAGCTGAATCCGACTCTAGGGGGCAGTGCTCATCTCCGTTTCCAAGCCAAAGAGCCAGCGCTGTCCAAAGACATTTTTGTGGTCACAGAATGCTGTTACCTTCCCAGCAAAGTGGTACCTATTTATCTACTTGCGATTTCTTGCTTTCAAAATGTTAGGTTGACAGGAACTGGGGCCAGAGATGGGAGCTCACTCCGTCACGCGGCACCACTAGGGTCTCAAACTGCAGACCTTCCAATCTGCAGCTCAGCGTCTTACTAAAAACCTCATACAATATATATTCAAAATCGTAAGCTCTCAAAATCGTTGTAATCTTGCCATTCTTCAAGCACCTGTAAACATAGTTTTCGCCATTTAAAATATAACCATATCTCTATACCAGGGTTCAGAGGGTAGAATATCTTTTCCTGACAGAAATTGTAGCATCGGAAACCAGAGAATAACAAAATTAGGATACTTCCTTTCTGAAAAGGGGATTGCCAAATTCACGGTTATTTCAGACAATACAAATATTCGAGTATATGACGACTGAATATTTAAAGGTAACTCACTTTTTCCAGTTTGCAGCTACCGTGGTTCTCGCCATAGACAGCAATACTGAGCTTAATTCAGCCTGTGAGAGTTCCGGCACCTCTTTCTCTAAAGAAAAGAAAAGAAAGCCCTGAAGGGTTTCTCTACAAAAAGAAATGAAAGAAAAAACCCTCTTTTGAAAGGGGTGGGAGGGAAATAGAATAAGACAAATCAATATCTTTATCCCTTAAAAAAGTGAATTGGGGGGAAATGATTCTCCTCCTCCAAAACAGCGCCATTACGAAATGAAAAGCTGTGACCATTTGTGTTTGGCCACTCCTCTCCTTGGTGCATCTGACTCGAGGGTTTCTCAGTGATGGTGTGTAATGGCTGGTGATTAAGCCGTTTCTTAAACCAGGTTAATGGACTGGCCTCCTGTTGAGCAATTGGGGCCGCCAAAGTATCGGGGAGTCGTCTCAGCTCCAGCCAGCGGCGTGACTGAATGGCTCGATTGTCCCTCCTGAGCCTTTTAGAAACTGTTACAAGCCGCTGAGCGGTTCTTATTTAGTGACTGCGACTGGACTCGCACAGACCATCACAAAGCTCGGGAAAAGCTGCACTCCGACTGTCCATTAGCCTCTCTGTCGAGCCCAGAATCGATTTGGAAAGCTGGCTTGAGAATGTTTAGAAATCGCCTTCCAGGTATGCGTGGAAACCACCACAGAAGGGCTGGAAAGCGCTTCAAGCGGCACTTGTGAGCGTGGCTGGACAGACTGTGGTGGCACGGCGGCTGGCTGGTTTTGGGGTGTGCATTGTTCGCACTATTTTGCGCCCTGACCTGGAAGGCCAAGGCTAGCCCAGTCTCATCAGACACTGGATGCTAAGTAGGGTTGGCCCTAGTAAGCAGAGGTCATTTCGGGGGGGGGGGATCGCGGGGGATCGCAGTTCCCCCGGGTGAGGTACGGGGGGCGGGGCACACGACGAAGCCCCGCCCCCCGCTTCCGGCCGCCCCGCTTCCGGCCCTCATTCAGCCAGGAGGAGGCAGGAGAAGAGGGAGGGTAAGTCGCTTCCTCCCTGCCGCTCCCCACCCCTGCCTGCCTGGGGCCAGGGAGGGCCTTCGCGGGGCTTCCTTTCACTCCCGCCGGCCTTGCAGGTCCACCGCCAGGCCCCTCATGGGGCTCGGCAGTGGAGCTGCAAGGTCGGCGTTGGCAGCCGGGACCGTTGGGGGCGGGGTGTGTGGCCTTATGACACACTTCCGTTGATGTCAGGGGGTGTGGCCTTATGACACACTTCCGTTGATGTCAGGGGGTGTGGCATATGCTAATGAGTTATGCTAATGAGTCCCCCTAGCTCTTTTTCTACGGAACGACCCCTGCTGGTAAGGACTTGGACGGGAGACTACCGTGGTCCCTGTTGGCAACAGAAGACAAGACCAGCAATAATGGATTTCAAATATGGGCAGAATGGAGGCACTGACTGGATATTAGGATTATTTTTTTTTACAGTAAGAGTACTTGAGCAGCGGAATCAGCTGCCTAGGGAGGTGGTGAGAAGAGGAGAGGAGACTGGATTTATACCCCGCCCTTCATTACCCGAAGGCAAGGCTTTTTTTGTAGAAAAAGCCCAGCAGGAACTCATTAGCATAATAGGCCACACCCAACAGCAGAAACTCATTAGCATATTAGGCCACGCCCCTGGCAATGTAGATCAGCATATTGGGCTATACCCCCATGCCTTCCCTTGGCTTGCCCAGGCACCCCGTGGCTGTGGGGAGCTCGGGCAAGCCCCCTCTTGAAGGGGAGGCCAGCCCTTGGAGGGGAGGGGAGGCAGTTTAAACTGCTTTCCCTTGGCTTGCCTGGGCATCCCGTGGCTGCGGGGCGCCCGGGCAAGCCGGCCCTTGGACAGGCCAGGGAGGCATTTAAATGCCTTCCCGATCCTTCCAGGGTCCCCCTGGCCCACCTGTCTCGGAGTCACTGGAGGGGGGGGGTCGCTCTCCAGGCCTACCCTCTGTAGCCACGCATGCAGAGGTTTTGGCTGTAGTGGGCGTGGCCAACTCTGAAGCCAGCCGGAACTCCGTTCCTGTGCGTTCCTGCCCAAAAAATAGCCCGGCCCGAAGGAGTCTCCGAGTGGCTTACAATCTCCTTTCCCTTCCCCTCCCCACAACAGACACCCTGTGAGGTAGGTGGGGCTGAGAGAGCCCTTTCGAGAACTGCTCCTGAGAGAGCAGCTCTGAAAGAACCAGCAGCTGCATGTGGAGGAGTGGGGAATTGAACCCGGTCCCCCTCACTGGCAGTCTTAGGGGTGCCAGACCCCCTGTTGGGGACGGGGGTTTCCCGCCGCCAGGCCCCACTTTGCCACCGGCCAGCTGGCTGGGGGTGGGATCACCCCCCCCCAAAAGGAGAAACACCTGGCATTTCTAGGACATGCCTACATGAGCCAGAAGTGATGTAGGCATGTCGGGGATGACGCTCTGGTTTTTGGGCAAAAACTCTACAGTAGAAGGTAATTCTGTCATAAAGTTTTGCCCAAAACCCAGAGCATCACTCCTGGCCTATATAGGTATGCAGAGGTCATTTCGGGGGGGAACGCGTTCCCCCGGGTGAAGTGCAGGGGGCGGGGCACATGACAAAGCCCCGCCCCCTGCTTCCGGCCGCCCCGCTTCCAGCCCTCATTCAGCCAGGAGGAGGCAGGAGAACAGGGAGGGTAAGTGGCTTCCTCCCCGCCTCTCCCCACCCCTGCCTGCCTGGGGCCAGGGAGGGCCTTGGCGGGGCTTCCTCGCACTCCCGCCGGCCTTGCAGGTCCACCGCCGGGCCCCTGATGTCAGGGGGTGTGGCATATGCTAATGAGTTATGCTAATGAGTTCCCCTAGCTCTTTTTCTACGAAATGACCCCTGTAGGTATGTCCCGGAGATGCTGGGCGTTCCTCCCTGGTCCTGGTAAGTGCACCCCCTCCCCCTGCCAGCTGCTCAAAGGGACCAGTGGCAACCCTAGGCAGTCTTCAAGCAGCAGCTGGACGAACACTCGTCAGGGATGCTCTAGGCTGATCCTGCACTGAGCAGCGGGTTAGACTAGATGGCCAGTGTGGCCCCTTCCAACTCTATGATTCCATTATTCCTTGTTCAGGGTTGCTATGCAGAGAAAGGCCATGACAAATCACCTCTGTTCAAGTCTTGCCTTAATACCTTACAGCAGCTGTGTCGAACTCATTTGTTATAAGGGCCGGATCTCACATAAATGAGACCTTGTTGGGCCGGGCCACGTGTGTCATAAAATGTAATGCCAGGTAGCGGAGATATAAACTTTATAAAGGACACAAACACAAAGGGGTGTTTTTTAAACTTAAAATAAAAACATGCTTAAAACATTAGCGCTCTTGCAATATTTTGTTTATTTAACAGTGTCTGATAACTGACACCTCTTGCTCTGAATTATTGCATCAGAATGTCTGTGCTGTTGCAATCTCGAGTATACTGTTCAGGTGTGGATTTGTGAGCTGCAAACCTATGAAGATGCAGTAGCAGCAGAACTGGAAGAAGCAGCAGAAGACAGCCAGTTCCACTGTGGGCCTGATAGAAGCCCTCCGGGGGCCTCATCCAGCCCCCGGGCCACATGTTTGACACCCCTGCCGTACAGGGTCACCATAAGTCAGCTGCAACTTGATGGCACTTTACACATACATAGTATTTTGTACATGTTGTGCACTGTCTTTGTCAAATGTCATTGATTTCTACATGTTCAGGTTTCCCTCTTTGGATTTTGCAGATGAATATGGACACAGCCCTGGAGAGAGCCAGATTGGTGCAGGGGTTAAGAGTGGTGAACTCTAGTCTGGAGAACCGGGTTCAATACTGCAGCCGGCTGGGTGACCTTGGGTCAGTCACAGTTCCCTCAGCCCCAAAAATAAGCCTAATTACAGGCCTGGAAGCAATATTCTTAATGATAAATCCTAACTAACCATAATCGAACTTTTCATATGTAGAATCTATCCATTCATTTAAAATGTGGTGTTGGAAGAGAGTTTTATGGATACCGTGGACTGGCAAAAAGCCAAATCTGTGGATTCTAGATCAAATCAAGCCTAAACTCTCCCTAGAATCTAAAATAACTGAACTGAGGCCATCGTACTTTGGTCATACTATGAGAAGACGAGAGTCACTGGAAAAGACAATAATGCTAGGAAAAGTTGAAGGCGGCAGCAAAAGAGGAAGACCCAACATGAGATGGGTGGACTCAATCAAGGAAGCCACGGCCTTTGAGCAAGGCTGTTAATGATGGTATGTCTGGGAGGCCATTAATTCATGGGGTCGATGTAAGTCAGAAGTGACTTCACAGCACTTTAACACACACAGACACAGAATCTATCCATAGCTTTTTAGTTCTTTATCCATGAGGAATAGAAACCTACAGTAACAGTTTGTTAAGAAGGGGGAAAACACAGATAGCGGATTGTACGTTGTACTTTGGAAGTCTTGTTCTATGTCACTGAAATGAAGGCCAGTTAGCCTAACATCTGTTACAGCTAAATTAGAAAATACTATTAGTAAAGATAGAATTATTAAGTGCATAGAGGGCCCAGCGCCTGCCGAGGGAAAATCAGCATGGCTTCTGCAAAGGGAGATTGTGCCTTACCAACCTTTTGGAGCTCTTTAAGAAAGTAAAGAAGCATGTAAACAACAGTGACCTGGTAGAGATTATATTATTATTATTACACTTTCAATTTATTAATCGCTTTCCCCAGTGGGCTCAAAGCGATGTACAGTTACACATTTTAGACAGGGGACTAACAATGTTCATAGGGGATAAGGAAGACAACATATATTCATTTAATTGCACACGCTGTCACTGCACGGTGTAAATGTCTTCTGGCTTGGCTCAGTCATTTTCCAAACAGCTGCTTGTCGACGAGGCTTCAGGACCCGTATGTCAAATCGCCACACTGCCACCGCCTGGCCGGAAACATCCACTGCAGGGGTTTTTGTAGCCGAGAAGTTCTTCCGCCTTTTCCAAACCTCAACCAGGACGTCCCGACCGTCAGCTAGCACCCTCCCACAAGGGAGATTGGTGTGCCCACCCTCTCTAAGGAGTGGTTTCCATTTTATCTACTCACTGAAGCTTTTGAATCGCTGGGTGGACGATGAGCTGGGGACAACAGGCTGGCTTCTCACACCAGGGCGGGGCTCGAACTAGCACAGTTCGGATGTTAAGACAGTGGGATATACCCACTGTGCCACCGGTCAGTATATACTTGGACTTTCAAAAGGCTGTTGACAAAGTGCTCACCAAAGACTCCTCACTAAGTTTAGGAGTCATAGGATAAGAGGGTGGGTCCCTTTATGGATTAAAAATTGGGTAAACAACAAGAAGGGGCTGTGGTGGCTCAGAGGTTAAGACGCTGAGCTGCAGACCAGAAGGTCTGTAGTTCGGCAGTTCGAGACCCAAGTGCTGCATGATGGAGTGAGCTCCCATCTCTGGCCCCAGCTCCTGCCAACCTAGCAGTTCAAAAGCAAGAAATTGCAAGTAGATAAATAGGTACTACTTCATGGGGAAGGTAACAGCATTCCATGTGCCTCGGTGTTTAGTCATGCCAGCCACATGACTACGGAGAAGTCTTCGGACAGTGCTGGCTCTTCGGCTTGGAAATGGAGATGAGTACCACCCCCTACAGTCAGACTCGACTGGCTTTCGAGCAAGGGAAACCTTTACCTTTAAGCAACAAGAAACAGAGACTAGGGATAAAGTGATGGTTCTTGTAATGGAGGGAAATGACCAGTAGGATCCCACCAGCATTTTCAGATATTAAATATATTAATTATAGGGAGCAGGGGGCAGTGCTATTTAATATATTCATCAGTGATCTGGAATTGTGGGGTTAGAAGTGTGGTTACCAAGTATGCAGGCAGCACAAAGTTATCCGGATGGTGAAAACGAAGGCTGACTGAGAAGAGTTCCGAGAGGACCTCCACAGACTGTGTGAATGGTCAACAATTAGGGATGGGCACGAACCAAACCGGGAACCAAAATTTATCATGAATTTTGCCTGTTTGTGGTTCGCGAAGTCAAGTTCATGGCAGGGTGCCAGGCATGAACTTTCCACGAACTTTGACAGTATTTGTGGAGGTTCCTGCTTGTTTGTGAGTGGATACATTCCCTGACAGATTGTCTCTGCTCACAAAACTTAACAAAACTTCAAAGCAACAATTTGGAGGGCATGTAGGGGAGCATGGGGGGGGCACCAGAATTTGTACAGGATGGAGTGACATACATTCAACTCACGCAAGTTTGTGCTACCAGAATTATTGGTGGACTTTAATTGGCTAGACTGGAGGCCCATTTTATAGATTAATAATAAACAAATACAGAAGTATTTAGGAAACAACATCTGGCCTTGTACTGTATATGTATGTAACATCTTATGAAAAAAATTTTTTTGAATATATGTCAAATTTATAATTGGAATTGTGACCACTGAGGAAGGCCCTTTGAGGGGCCGAAACGCGTTTGGTTCAGTTGCACAGCACTAACCCATCTATGTATGAATGTTGAGAAGTTTTTTTGTCTGAATGGTATATTTTTAATGAGTCTAAGTTTTAAAATGTGTACACCTGAATAAAATTTGAATTTTTATAATATTTAGAGTCAGCTTAACCCTTGTGGATCCATAGCAACTTTTTGGTTTGAGTTTTCTCCCCCCCCCCGCCTTTTTCCTTCCCCCTTCCCTTCCTTTTTGTCAGCATGGAATCTGTTCTATACACTCCTGAACAGGTGATGAAAGCTGACAGGTGATCGTTTTGACATGCACAGGTTCAGGAGTGCATAGAAGGACCCTGTGCAAGCTACAGAGGCCAAACTTGCTGGGGAGCTACGTCTGATTTTCCTGTACCTGACCTCTAAGTTTGGGGATGATTGGATTTACGGGGTCTGACTTACAGCCCCCCCCCCAAGAAGGTGCCCCCCAGGAAAGTGCTTTCTAGGGAATTAGTGTGGTTCTAGCCACACTAATAATTTCCGGTGTCCACATTTCTGGGACCAAAGGTCACATTATGTGCCTATGTGAGCCAAAGTCTTGCTGTTTATTTACCGAGAGAGGTTTTCGCCCCACTACTGGCATACGACCAGCCGCATTCAATGACTGATCTTCTCAGGATGCGACAGTCCGTTCCCCAAGGGCTTGGCTAAAAACCAGAAGAAATCGTGTAAATGATCCTTTCGGAGAAGTGAAGGCTGTGGACACGATGGGGGTCAGAAAGCATTACACTTGCTGTCAACAGACTGAATTCGGGAATTTCTGCAATCGGCCCTGGCCTGTGATCTCTGCCCTCGTGGCTCTCCCACAGCTTGTCTATGACTTCGGGAAGTGACCCAAAGATCAGCCCAGAGGAAGTGATGTCACGCAGACCTCAGCGTATCTGAATGGTTGCGGCAGACAGCTGCACTTTTAACAACAGCAAGCCCTGATCTGATTCGTTGCTATTTTGCTTTGTGTAAAAACTGACCGGAACCGACAAGGCCTAGAGCCAGGGATGCTGTAAGCATCTCCTTCAGATTAGGCCTCTTTCCAAAGCTGCCATCATAACTACTAGTGGGAAACTTTGATACTTTTCCAGGAGGTTTTGTTCATTTGTGAGTGGAGTCTGTTGGTGGTTACGGGTTCCCTCAAAGGCCACAGTGCCATCCGCAACTTTTGCAATATAACAGGGCATCCTGGTATGATGTCCAAGGTTGCCAACTCTGCTTGGGAAATACATAGAGATTTTGGGGGTGGAGCCTAGGGAGGGTGGGGTTTGGGAAGGGGCGGGACCTCATAGAGTCCACCACGGTTGTCATCCTCCAGGTGGCACCTGGATATCTCCCGCTATTACAGTTGGTCTCCAGCCAATCAAGATCAGTTCCCCTGGAGAAGAGGAGGAGACTGGATTTATACCCCGCCCTTCACTCGGAGTCTTAGAGCGGCTTACAATCTCCTTTCCCTTCCCCTCCCCACCACAGACACCCTGTGAGGTAGGTGGGGCTGAGAGAGCTCTTTCGAGGACTGCTCTTGAGCGAACAGCTCTGAGAGAACTTGTGACTGACCCAAGGTCATACCAGCAGCTACATGTGGAGGAGTGGGGAATGAAACCCAGCTCCCCCAGGTTAGAGTCCGTGCCCTTAAGCGGCTGCCTTAGAGTGTGGACTCTATGGCATTATACCCAGCTGAGGTCCTTTCCCTCCCCAAACCCTGCCCTCCCCAGACTTCACCCCCCCCCCTCCAGGAATTTCCAACTCTGAGTTGGCAACCCTAAGGTCATATGTTGACAAGCAAACAACATGGTCTACATATACAATGGGAATGAACTGAGATTCAACCAGAATACTAGTGGAAGAAGCTGGGCACTCCTCTACCACACATGCTCCTGATCTGTTAAAACACTTTTTTACTGGGAATAGACTTGGTTTCTAAATATATGCTAGTTGAGACCAAACAATGGTATAGTGCTATGGAGTTCACCCTCCAAAATCGCCATTCTCTCCATGGGAGCTGTACTCTGGAGATCAGTTGTAATTCTGGGAGCTCTCCGGATCCCACCGGGAGGATGGCACACTTAGTCATTGTCTGGTGTTAATTGTGACACCACACCAGCACAAAGTGCTGATTCCGCATTTATTATTATTCAGTCTGTGGAAATCAGTACTTTGGCAGCACCATTACATGTGTACTAAAACAAGTGACAAGAATGCCCGTTGGGAAAAATGAGAGATGCCCCCCCCCATTTTCTTACCAACCCAGAACTGGCAACCGTAGAGTCCACCCTCTAAAGCAGCCATTTTCTCCAGGGGGAATTGAGGTCTGTTTCCTGGGGATAGGGTTGCCAGCTCCAGTTGAGAAATACCTGGAGATTTTGTGGGTGGAGCCTGAGGGCGGGGTTTGGGGAGGGGAGGGACTTCAATGGGGTGTAATTTCATATAGTCCACCTTCGAAAGTGGAGGTAAATAACATCTCCCCCTTTTTATCATTTATTTTATCTGCATCAGTACCAGAGTTGTGCGTATAGCTCAGCTGTGTGTGTAAAGTGCCATCAAGAAGAGAAGAATAAAAAGAGATTGGATTCCGACCTTCACTCGGAGTCTCAAGAGCGGTTTACAATCTCCTTTCCCTCCCCTTCCCCACAACAGACACCCTGTGAGGTAGGTGGGACTGAGAGAGCTCTGAGATAACTGCTCTTGGGAGAACAGCTCCAAGAGAACTTGTAACTGACCCAAGGTCACACCAGCGGCTGCATGTGGAAGAGTGGGGAATGAAACCCGGTTCTCCCAGATTAGAGTCTGAGCTCTTAACCACCACACCGAACTGGTTGACATATGGTGACCCCAGCAAGGGGCTTTCAAGGCAAAAGGGAGGCAGAGGTGGTTCGCCATTGCCTGCCTCTGCACAGTTTTCCTTGGTGATCTCCCATCCGAGTACCGACCTTGCTTGGCTTCCAACTTATGGTGACCCCAGCAAAGGGCTTTCAAGGCAAGTGAGAAACAGAGGTGGTTTGCCATTGCCCTCCTCTGCAGAGTCTTCCTGTGGTTTGCCATTACTTTCCTCTGCACAGCCAGGAGATCCTACGACTGCCTGGAAGCCAGAAGTTCTAGCTCTTTAGCGTTATCCAGGGTGCACCACAAGGAGGCGAGCTAGAATTGCAGCCCAGGCGACACCATGCCGCCTGTCTCCCTCTATATGTATGGGTAAAGGGCCACCAAGTCGCAACCGACTTATGGCAACCCCAGCAAGAGGCTTTCAGGACAAGAAAGGAGCAGAGGTGGTTGGCCATCGCCTGCCTCTGCAGAGTCTTCCTTGGTGGTCTCCCATCCAAGTACTGATGCTTAGCTTCTGAGACCTGATGAAACTGGGTTAGATTATGCCGCCTTCCCTCCCTCAACTATCCCTACCCTAATGAAATGCTGCCTATAGGTGCTGGGGGCCCCGGCAGGCTAACAGGCCACAAGAAGGGTGGCTGAGGGTCTCTCAACTCTTCCTCACTGTTTCCCTAGGGTTGCCAACCTCCAGGCAAGGCCTGGAGATCCCCTGCAAGTGCAACCAATCTGCAGATGACAGAGCTCAGTTGGAGAAAATGGCTGCTTTGGAGGGCGGTAGGTTCGCCAGCTCTGGATTGGGAAATACCTGGAGATTTGGGGGATGGAGCCGGGGAAAGGCAGGGTTTGGGGAGGGGAGGGACTTCGACGGGGCACAATGCCACAGAGGCCATTTCCAAAGTGCCCATTTTCTCCAGGTGAGCTGATCTCTGTCGCCTGGAGATCAGTTGTCGTCCCAGATTCCCAGCCGCCACATGGGGGTTGGCAACCTTGTAGGGTGGACTCTATGGTATTATATCCTGCCGAGGTTAGGGGTGCCAGCCTCCAGGTGGCACATGATGACCCCCCCCCTGAATTACAGGTCATCTCCAGATTATAGAGATCAGTTGGAGAAAGTGGATGCTTTGGAGGGTGGACTCTGTGGCATTGTACCCCGCTGAGGTCCCTGTCCTCCCCAGGCTCCACCCCCAAATCTCCAGGAGTTCCCCAACCTGGATCTGGCAACCCGATCCCCATCCCCTGCCGGTGGCCAGGGGGGACCTGGCAATCCTAGCCGAGGTCCTTCCGCCCAGATTCCACCACGCCCAGGCTGTAGCCTTATATCTCCAGGAGTCTCCCAGCCAGAAGTTGGCAACCGGCTGTTTGTTTTTCTTTCGAGAACGGAGCGGTGTTTTGGGGGAGCCCCCCCCCCGCCTGCCGCGCTCCAGTCGCGGGCAGTAATGGCAGGGCGCATAATAAAGAAAGGAAGCTCTTTCCTCCGCACCCTCCCGGGGGAAGCCGCCTGCGCGCCAGACACGGCGGGGAGGGCCCAGGGCCTGAGTCATCATCGCAGCAGGCGGACGAGCGCTCCTGCAAGCTAATGGGATTCCCGAGGGGATAAACACCAGGTTGAGTCACCTCCGCGGCGGCGGCGGCGGCCCTACGAACAGCCTTGATAGATCACCGCGTTCTCTTCGCCCGGCGGTGTGCAAACAGGCCCGGGAAAGCTGCAAGCGCCGCCTCTGTGCCCTGCTGCCCGGGCTTCTCTAGGGGACGCTGCCAGCAGATGCCGAGGCAGGCCGTTCAAAGAGTCTGGCTTTCTTTGGGAAGGGAAGGTCTTTTTTGCTACGGCGACTGGCTGCCGTCTAGAGCGGTGAAGGGGCTGAGGAGATCGGCCCGGCCTTCCATCGTAGGGTTGCCAGATCCGTGCTCAGGAATTCCTGGAGATTACGGTATAGTAGGGTTGCCGATTCCAGGTGGCAACTGGAGATCTCCCGGAGTTACAACCAGTGTTCCCTCTAAGCTGAGTCAGTGTGAGCCAGCTCACAGTTTTTCAGCCTCCAGCTCACACGTTTTTGTCTTAGCTCAGGAAGGGATGGCTCCAGAGCAAACTAAGCTATGCAGCAGCCAAATCGCTGGCTCACCTCTTTAATGCCAGTAGCTCACAGAGTAGAAGTTTTGCTCACAGGACTGCACAAGCTTAGAGGGAGCAATAGTTACAACTGGTCTCCAGACGGCAGTTCCCCTGGAGGAAATGGCCACTCAACTGTCCCTAACTGCCGCCTGTGGGTGCTGGGTGCCCTGCCAAGGCCTCTCCCATCCCCAACCCAAAGTCTCCACCCTCCGAATCTCCAGGTATTTCTCAATCCAGAGCTGGCAATCCTAGGGTACAGATAGGGTCGCCAACTCTAGGTTCGGAAATACCTGGAGATTTGAAGGTGGAGCATGAGAGACTGGGGTTAAGGGAAGGAAGGGACCTTGGGAGCACATAGAGACAGGCAATCCACCTTCCAAAGCAGCCATTTTCTCCAGGAGAAGTGGAATAAATGACATGAATGAATGAATGAATGAATGAATGAATGAATGAATGAATGAATGAATGCTCAGCACAGGGTGATGGTCCAAGGGTAGATTTTATCCAGAGGCCAGGTCTACCAATATAGTGGAAAGGGGTGGGTAGTCCTGTTCTCTGGAGGCCAGGTCTACCAATATAGTGGAAAGGGGTGGGTAGTCTTGTTTTCTGGAGGCCAGGTCTACTTATATAGTGGAAAGGGGTAGGTAAACTTTTTCTCAGCAGGACAGGTCTACCAATATAGTGGAAAGGGTGGGAGAGATTTGATGATTCTTTTTTCTCTAATGTTTAAATCAGGGATGTCGAACTCATGAGGGCCAGATCTGACATAAATGAGACCTTGTTCGGCCGGGCCATGTGTGTCATAAAATGTAACGCCAGGTATCGGAGATATAAACTTTATAAAGGACACAAACACAAAGGGTTTTTTAACTTAAAATAAAAACATGCTTAAAACATTAACACTCTTGCAATATTTTGTTGACAGTGTCTGATAACTGACATGTCTTGCTCTGAATTATTGCATCAAAATGTCTGTGCTGTTGCAATCTTGAGTATGCTGTTCAGGTGTGTATCTGTAAGCTGCAAACCTACGATGACACAGCATCAGCAGAAGTGGAAGAAGAAGCAGAAGACAGCCAGTTCCACTGCGGGCCTGACAAAAGCCCTCCGGAGGCCTGTTATGGCCCTCGGGCCGCATGTTTTACACTCCTGGTTTAAATCATTATTAAAATAATCAGCATGGCATTGCCTATTCAAGTCAGTATTGTGGCCCCAACAATGGTCTTGAAGGGAAACAAAAGCATCCGGGGCTCCTGTCTCATTCTGTTCATGCTCCTGCGGGGCTAACATTCTAGCCTTTTCAGTTACTAATCGCTTCTCCTCAAGAGTCATCAAATGGCTCATAAGTGTCTGGCAATCCTGCCAAGTGGACTGGTGCAAAGCAAAAATCATAGAAAAAAGAGACGTAACCTTGCGGGCTCTTCTTGTAATGAAGGCAATGCCAATTTCCAATTATATAAATCTGCCATACTGAAAGGTTGATACACCACCACCGTCTGACCTGTTGGGATCTGGCTACTTTAGCCCCAATCTGTCTCAAAGTTCTCGAGAGAACCCAGGCACAGTAGAATCTGGTAAGCAGGGCTTTTTTTGTAGAAAAAGCCCAGCAGGAACTCATTAGCATAATAGGCCACACCCAACAGCAGAAACCCATTAGCATATTAGGCCACACCCCGGTTAGCGCAGCTCATTCGCATATTAGGCCACACCCCCATGCCTTCCCTTGGCTTGCCCGGGCAAGCTGACCCTTGTTCAAGCTGGGGAACACATGGGAGTCATTTAACTGCCTCCCCGATCCTTCCAGGGAGCCCCCTGGTCCACCTGCCTCAAAGTCATCAGGGGGGTCGCTCTCCAGGCCTTCCCTCTGTAGCCACCACTCACACAGAGGTTTTGGCTGTAGTGGGTGTGGCCAACTCTGAAGCCAGCCGGAACTCCGTTCCTGTGCGTTCCTGCTCAAAAATAGCCCTGCTGGTAAGGGACGAGATATCTGAGGGCGTTGCAAAGGAGAGTCGAATCGGGGCACCAATGAGGGCCCTGTTGGAACGACCTCCTGCTCATCAATAGGTGGCCACAACCCAGACATAGCTTCTTCCAATCTAGGATCTGGTCCCAAGGCCGGGGCTACATGAGTTGACAAGTCTGGCAATGGGGGATATAAACACCAGTAGTTCGGGGCTGCCGTGGCTCAGTGGTTAAGACGCTGAACTGCAGACTGGAAGGTCAGCAGTCCAGTAGTTCGAGGCCTGAGTGCCGCATGACGGAGTGAGCTCCCGTCTCTGGTCCCAGCTCCTGCCAACCTAGCAGTTCGAAAGCAAGAAATTGCAAGTAGGTAAATAGGTACCACTTAGGTGGGAAGGTAACAGTGTTCCGTGCACCTCAGCATCTAGTCATGCCGGCCACATGACCACAGAAACGTCTTCAGACAGCGCTGGCTCTTCAGCTTGGAAACGGAGATGAGCACCGCACCCTAGAGTTGGATTCGACTGGCTTTCGAGCAAGGGAAACCTTTACCTTAGTTCGGGGGCATAGCATTTGCTTGGGCCAAAACTGGCCTAATATCTACTTGGGCCGGCACCAGCTGAACTGGTGGTGACACAGGACATGGGCAACCCCCTTCCCACACATTAGCAAGCACAGTCAGGTTCAGATCATCAAAAGAAGCCTGACATCCACCCAAGGCCCCTTTTCCCTTGTGTTCCAGTGGGGAGACAGTTACAGGCATCTTCTTAGCATTTCTTGCTAACATTTAGGCTGTGGACCACACAACCCTTAGGCTGTGGACCACACAACCCTTCAGTATACCAGGCTTGGTAACTGTATACATCCACAAGGCAATATAATCATATTCATCAAATCTTTTTTCCCGGGCACAAAAATTTAACAAATCTTTGATGATAGCAAAATCGTATGTTCCCTGATCTGGCCATGAAGTATGGGCCAAAGCATAAAAAGGCCATTTCAAAGTACCATCAGGGCTATTTTTGGGCAGAAACGCACAGGAAAGGAGTTCCGGCTGGCTCCTGAGTTGGCCACACCCAGCAGGAATTCATTAGCATAATAGGCCACACCCAACAGCAGAAACTCATTAGGATTGGCTACATTAGGGGTGTGTGGCCTAACATGCAAAGGAGTTCCTGCTACAAAAAAAGCTCTGGGTAAACAAGGTAAACAGAATAAGAAGCAAAAGGTGGGTGTGGCTGGATGACCACACTTCAGGTAACATGGGGTGTGTGGCCTAATATGCTGCGCTTTCAAGTGTGTGGCCTAATATGCTAATGAGCATCTGCTGTTGGGTGTGGCCTATTATGCTAATAAGTTCCTGCTGGGCTTTTTCTACAAAAAAAGCCCTGAGTACCATAATGCACCAATCTCGACACCGGATACTCGTCCCCTGCCCCACTAACAATTGTTGACCAATTCTTTCTCATGCAACTTAGGGGAGTCCCTGAAGGGACCTCAAAACCTTCCTCACCCATTCCAAAAGGAATCTTTTGTCACCACTTGCCTTTGCTGAGTTGCCACGTTAAGCTGGCAGCCTGTCTCCTGTTGTGGGGTGGAAGCATCTTAAAAGGACTCCCAGCTTGTACATCCACTGGGCCTGTTTGCGACTGGCAAGGCACGGTCCCTGGGCCTTCGAAGGAGTCTGATGCGGCTGCTATGGGGTCTGGCTGTTGTCACGTTGTTCTCAGACATGGCAGAAAACCAGAGAAGAGTCCCAGTGGAGCCACCAGATTTGTTAACCAAATCTGGGTTCGTGCTCTCCGGTGAGTCAAGTCCAATAAACCACATCAGGCGAGGCCTCAAACACAACAAGAGCAAACCTTACTCAGATAAAGGGAACTCGAGCATTAAATGCCAGAAGTTCAGAGTTCTGACACAGTTACGGTTGCTTATATACTCTCCAAAACATTCCAGAATGCCCTCCCACATGTGCATTATTACACAGCTTCGGTTACCACACAGAACTTTCACTTGGCTGCTGTTTGTTCCACACCCTGGAGAAAAATGGCTGCTTTGGAGGGTGGACTCTATGGCACTATACCCTGCTGAGGTCCCTCTGCTCCTCAACCCCCCTTCACAGGCACTACCCTCCCCCCCAGTTTGGTGTAGTGGTTAAGAGCATGGACTCTAATCTGGGAGAACCGGGTTTGATTCCCCACTCCTCCCCTTGCAGCTGCTGGATGACCTTGGGCAAGCCATAGTTCTGTCAGAGGTGTTTCTTGAAAAAGAGCAGTTCTCTCGGAGCTCTCTCAGCCCCACCTACCTCACAGAGTGTCTGTGGTGGGGAGGGGAAGGGAAAGGAGTTCGTAAGCCGCTCTGAGACTCCGAGTGAAGGGTGGGGTATACATCCCAGGGCTATTTTTGGGCAGGAACGCATAGGAACGGAGTTCCGGCTGGCTTCAGAGTTGGCCACGCCCACTACAGCCAAAACCTCTTCGTGTGTGGCTACAGAGGGAAGGCCTGGAGAGTAATCCCTCCCAGCGACTCCGAGGCGGGCGGGCCAGGGGGAGGAGGAGGACATTGGATGTATCAGGGCTTTTTTTGGTAGAAAAAACCCAGCAGGGACTCATTAGCATAATAGGCCACACCCCGACAGTGCCGCTCATTAGCATACAAGGCCACACCCCATGCCTTCCCTTGGCTTGCCCGGTCGCCCCGCGGCTGTGAAGAGCCTGGGCAAACCTCCCTCCCTTGAAGGGAAGGGAAGGTAGTTTAAACTGCCTTCCCTTGTCTTGCACGGGCGCCTCGCGGCTGCGGAGTGCCCAGGCAAGCCGGCCCTTGGATGCACTGGGGAAGGCACGGGGAGGCATTTAAATGCCTCCCCGATCCTTCCAGGGGGCCCTCACTCTTCCTTTGGGATTCTGGGAAGTGTCCAGTTGTCTACAAGAAAGGAAGGCAGATTAAAAGGCGCAAGAAGAATTGGAGAAAAGATAGAGGCACTATAATTAACAGCAGTACTGCCTTTGCTGGAGGAGGAGGAGGAGAAGTAACAGCAGTAGTTTTATACCCTGCCCTTCACTACCCAAAGGAGACTCAGAGCGGCTTACAATCTCCTTCCCTTCCTCTCCCCACAACAGACACCCTGTGAGGCAGGTGGGGCTGAGAGTGCTCTGAGAGAGAGCTGTGAGCGAGCCAAGGTCACACAGCTGGCTTCATGTAATTAACGGCAGTGCTGCTTTTGCGGGAGGAAGAAGAAGTTGTTGTTTTGTACCCTGCCCTTCACTACCCAAAGGAGTCTCAGAGCCGCTTACAGTGTCCTTCCCTTCCTCTCCCCACAACAGGCACCTTGTGGTGCTGAGAGAGCTCTGAGGGAGAGAACTGTGACTGACCCAAGGTCACCCAGCTGGCTGTATGTGGGTGGGTGGGGGATCGAACCTGGTTCTCCAGATTAGAATCCTGCCACTATTAACCCAAGAGGCCTGGAGAAAAAATATCCTAACCATTTAACAGAGTCTTAATGTGCAGATGTTGGCAGCTGAAGCTTTTCAGGGCATGAAGGTAATCTAACAACTCACTGAGCTTCTATTAAAGGGACAGGACAGCTGGCTCCCGGCAGCCGGAAAGCCTTACCTCTGCCTTGATAGCTAGTTATTTGTCTCTCGCCCCCGTTTGCATTTATCAATTACTGAACACTTGGAAAGACCCATTCCAAAGCGAACTTCCCCACTGGCTAGTTCTGAACACAAAAGTGATACCAATTCCTGGCTACCGGAGCTGATTAACGCAGAGCCTTGGAGCAAAAGGTCAGTCCCTAGGCAAAGAATAGATGGGCATGAGTCTGACATTAGAGATGCAAAGTTCAGAAGCCAGCAGGGGAACATTTTAATCTTCAAGGAGATTCTGTTGCTGATCTCCAAGTTACAGTTCCTCTTACAAAGCAACTTCAACCCCGAGAACTGTGTGCAAAATGGCTGTATGAGATTGATTGACAGACTTAAGACTCTGTCCACCCTTCCCAGACTTCCTAATTCGCTATAGAACGTAAGAGAAGCCAGTGCTGGATCAGGCCAATGGCCCATCCAGTCTAACACTCTGTCACACAGTGGCCAAAAATACCAGGTGCCATCAGGAGGTCCAGCAGTGGGGCCAGGAGACTAGAAGACCTCCCACTGTTGACCCCCCCCCAAGCACCAAGAATACAGAGCATCCCTTGCCCCAGACCAAGAGTTCCTATCTATATCTTGTGTCTAATAGCCACTGATGGATCTCTGCTCCATATGTTTATCCAGGGGTCTTGTTGTAGAAAAAGAGCTGCCGGAGCTCATTAGCATAACTCATTAGCATAACTTATTTGCATATGCCACGCCCCCTGACATCACCGGAAGTGACAGAAGGCCACACCCCCTGACATCACCGGAAGTGTGTCAGAAGGCCCGGCTACTTACCCTCCTGCTTCATCCTCATTCCCAAACGGAATGAGGATCGAAGCAGAGGGCGGGGTAAAGAAGGGGGCGGGGCTTCACCACGTGACAGCCCCGCCCCCTAGAGGTTCTCTTCCGGAGCTCCGTACCTGAGAGCTCCCCCCCGACTAGAGCCCTGTGTTTATCCAATTCCCTCTTGAAGCTGTCCATGCTTGTAGCTGCCACCACCTCCTGTGGCAGTGAATTCCATGTGTTAATCACTCTTTGGGTGAAGAAGTACTTCCTTTTATCTGTTATAACCCAACTATTCAGCAATTTCATTGAGTGCACATGAGTTCTTTGAGAGCCAGTTTGGTGTAGTGGTTAAGTGCGCAG
>NW_015177020.1:114512-136716 GCF_001447785.1 Gekko japonicus | reverse complement strand
TCCTCCTTCTTCTTCCTCCTCCTCCTCCTTCTTCCTCCTCCTCCTCCTCCTTCTTTTTCTTCTTCTTCTTCTTCGTATTGTGAGAAAGGGAGAAAAGTACTTCTTTCTCTACCTGCTCTATCCCATGCATAATCTTGTAAACCTCGATCATGTCACCTCTCAGCCGTCATTTCTCCAAGGTGAAGAGCCGCAACCTTTCTTCATAGGGAAAGTGTTTCAACCCTTTTATCATTCTAGTTGTCCTTTTCTGCATGTTTTCCAATGCTATAATATCCTTTTTGAGGTGTGGTGACCATAACTGCACACAGTACTCCAAATGAGGTCGCACCATCGATTTATATAGGGGCATTATGATACTGGCTGATTTGTTCTCAGTTCCCTTCCTAATAATCCCCAGCATAGCGTTGGCCTTTTTTATTGTAGTCGCACACTGTCTCGACATTTTCAGTGAGTTATCTACTACGACCCCAAGATCTGCCAATATCTTAGACAGAGTGATTAAAATGTGGAATTCACTGCCAGAGGATGTAGCGATGGCCACGGGAAGAAACAGCTTTAAAAGGGGATTAGATAGATTCATGGAGGATAGATCTCAGTGACTACTAGTCATGGTGAACCTCCATGTTCAGAGGCACTATACCTCTGAATCCCAGAGCCAGGCAGCACCTTCGGGGGGAGGCCTTGGCCTGTATGCCCTTTAGAGTTGCCAGGTGTCCCCCCCGGCCACTGGGGGGGGGAAATGGGAAGGTAGGGTTGCCAGATCCACCTGGGGAAACACCTGGACATTTGGAAATGGAGTCTAGGGAGGACAGGGACCTCAGTGGGATACAATGCCATAGAGTCCACCCTTCAAAGCATCCATTTTCTCCCAGGGATCTGATCTTTATAGTCTGTAAATTAGCTTGTCATTCCAGGGGATCTCCAGGTCCCACCTGGAGGTTGGCATCCCTGTTGGGCCTCCAGAGCAGCCGGTTGGACATTGTCTGAGACAGAATGCTGACTAGATGTACCACTGGTCTGATCCAGCAGGGCTGTTCTTATATCTCACCCCTTACAGATGTGAATTAGAACAAAGTTTGTGGCACTTTGAAGACCAACAAAGTTTTATTCTGGGTATAAGCTTTTGTGTGCGTACACACGTCTTCAGATAATTACTTCAGCTATACCTCAGTAATCTTCTATCCTATCTGCTTATTCATATCCAGCACTGGCTTTTATATTTTGCCTATCCAACAGTAGTAATTCTAGGAAAAACTGAAGGCAGCAGGAAAAGAAGAAGACCCAGCGTGAGATGGATGGACTCCGTCAAGGAAGCCACAGCCCGTAGTTTACAAGACCTGAGCAAAGCTGTTAATAATAGGACATTTCGGAGGCTGTTAATTTACAGGGTCGCCATAAGTCAGAAACAACCTCACGGCACATAACACACATATTATTAGAGAACGGATTACTCTTTGGATTGGAGCTTGTTTTGAATTTGCCCCTCTTTGTAACGTTCTTTATAGCACCTGGAGGATTGTGTGCAGTTCTGGAGGCTGCACTTCAAAATGGATGTGGACAGAATGGAACGGGTGCAGAGGAGAGTGAGGAGGATGATCAGGGGCCTGGAGACCAAGCCCTGTGAGGAAAGGCTGAGGGGATGTCCAGTCTGGAGAAGAGGAGGTTGAGGGAAGAAACAATGGCTCTCTTGAAGTATTTGAAGGGCTGTCACTTAGAGGAGGGCAGGGGAGTTCTTCCTGTTGGCAGCAGAGGAGAGGAATCGCAGCAATGGGTTTAAATTAAGGGTGGGAAGGTACCAGTTAGATATTAGGAAAACATTTTTACAGGAAGAGTTGAACAACAGTGGAATCAGCTGCCTAGGGAGGTGGTGAGCTCCCCCTCACTGGCAGTCTTGAAGCAGGGGCTGGACAAACACTTGTCAGGGATGCTCTCGGCTGATCCTGCATGGAGTCGGGGGTTGGACTAGATGGTCTGGATGACCCCTTCCAACTCTGTGATTCTATGATTCCCGCAGGGCTCTTTTTGTAGCAGGAACTCCTTTGCATATTAAGCGACACACCCCTAATGTAGCCAATCCTCCAAGAGCTTACAGAGCTCTTCTTTCAGGAGCTACTGTAAGCTCTTGGAGGATTGGCTACATTAGGGGTGTGTCGCTTAATATGCAAATGAGTACCTGCTACAAAAAGAGCCCTGCCGGGGGCCCTTGTATATCCCTGACCTGGATGACCCAGGCTAGTGTCATCTTATCAGATCCCAGAAACTAAGCAGGGTGGGTCCTAGTTAGTACTTCGACCGGAGACCATCAAGGAATTCCTGGGCCGGTCTGCAGGGGAAGGCAACAGGTGAAACATCACTGTTAGTATTTTGCCTGGAAAACCCCCACGGGGCTGCCGTAGGTAAGGAGAGACTTGACCGCACTTTATATACATATACACTCCCCCTTGTGTATACTTATTGATTTAAGTTATTTATAGTCCGCCTTTCGCATTGGGACTCAAGGCGGATTACACCAAGTGAGTCAATAAACAAGACCGGACATTCCACAAAGAGTGAATTAGGATTTGGGTTGTAGAACCGACCAGAAGTCTAAGAAACAGAACTGAAGCAAAGCATAAGTGTTAATGAGACACATTTAAATGATGCAAAAGTATACAACAGAATTCAACCCACAGAAAACGCTTTACATATACTCTACATACTATAGATTAGCCTGATGAATATGTACACTCCATTGCATCTGATGAAATGAGCTCAGGCTCGAGAAAGCTTACGTTGGGATGAATTCCTTAAACCTTTAAGGTACCCCCCACCACCAACTTCTGTTTTGTTCTGTTGCTACAGCCTATCCACCTGGAACGATCCATTTTCAAAGCCGTCCTTTTGAAAATGGGAAGCTTCTCCTGTCAGCGAGAGGGTCAGAAATTACGGAGCCCTGACAGTATGCTGTCCACCATATTTCATATCAAGATTGGGGGAGGGGGGAAATTCCAATTTTCTAGTCTAGTAACTTTCCAGCTCTTTCCGCTGGTTCGGCAAACGTCAAACAATGCCAAAAAGGAACAAGAGAGAAGCAAGAGGGTTTTCTTCTCTTTCTCTCCCAAATTGCTTCTGTTCATTGATGCCTTTATCTCTGCGCTTACCGATAAAACCCCTTTCTTGTGTTTTTTTAAACTTTGCTAAAGGTATGTCATTGTGCCAGTTCAGTGTGCTTCAGCATTTGAATCAGAATGGGAAAGACTCCCTGCACTGGGACTTAGAAGTGCTCCTAAATAATGCCTTCTAGCTAGGAATCATTCCAATATTGACCCCTGCTTTGGAGAAAAGTAGCCCTGACTTCTACTACTTTCCCACACCCTAAACCCAGGTGGTTCATCAAGCAGTATTGTTTCTGTTTGGGTTAGATTAAATTAGCAGTCCGTTAGTCCTTCAGCCACCAGAGAAGTAATCAGGAACCTAACCCAATTGTACTTTGCATCTAGAAGAGAATCTCCAGTCTCTTTTGTCCATTCCTGGGAACTCTATA
Source organism: Gekko japonicus (assembly GCF_001447785.1). Classification (NCBI taxonomy): domain Eukaryota; kingdom Metazoa; phylum Chordata; class Lepidosauria; order Squamata; family Gekkonidae; genus Gekko; species Gekko japonicus. Next base: position 133,193 of record NW_015177020.1, on the reverse strand, counting down.
CAAAGTTCCCAAACTACTCTGATCTATCCTTCATCAATCTAATCAATTCTTTGTTTCATTGGGCAGTCATGTTAGCAGGCCCTCTGGACACCTTTTTGGTTATAACCAGCCAGCCCCAGCTCCATTGCAGTGTGTCTGCCTGGACGCCTACTGGCAGGACACCCCCAAATTCGTTTGGGTCATTTCCCATCTTTCCAGTTTCTGCTCCATGGACCCCTGATCTCCCGGATAGGTAAAGTATATCGCCCCAACACCCTCCTATTATTTCCGTTCACCTCCCTACTTCCATTACTTGTGCGTACGATGTAACGTGTGTTTTATTTCAGTATGTGTGCATTTTATTAGGATTTTCCTCTGTTTAATAAAAGCAACCCATTTGGTTAAGCAATCATCTGGTTATTGAGAGCCTCATAAAGGGAAAGATCCCCGTAAACATAGGTAGGACAATACCTGCTAGTACCCCACCTTTCACTGAGGCTGGCCATTTAGCTAATTTCTCCCCAGAAACTGAAGTCAGCGATTCAGCTTCTAAATCAAAGCTGGTAGGGGTAAGATATTAATCAAATGTCCCCATAGCTGATTCTGCCCATTTGCAGGCTGGCACCTGAAGAAGCCCCTGCTGACCTAAGTGACGTTTTCGTGGTGGAGGACAGGGGGTGGGGGTGATGTGAGGGAGGTCTACAGTGAGAGGGGGGAATCATTGCTCCATTAAGGTCAATATTGTCTGCTCTGAGGGGCAGTGTCTCTCCAGGGACTCTGCAAGAGGGTTTTCACACCACCTGCTGTTGTCCCTGGAGATGTCAGGGACAGAACCTTCTCCTATCAAAGCAGATGCCCTGCCCCTGAGCCACAAATCCTCTTGCTTGGCTCTTGAGTTTTGTTTCTGTTTGTACCCCTCTTGGTCCACAGTTGTGGCCGTTCCCCACCGTGCAAACTGTTCTTTTGCATTTGATCTATTTGAAGAATGCCGATCATGATCGAGGTTTATAAGATAATGCATGGGATAGAGCAGGTAGAGAAAGAAGTACTTTTCTCCCTTTCTCACAAATACAAAAATTCGTGGGCACTCAATGAAATGGCTGAGCAGTCGGGTTAGAACGGATAAAAGGAAGTACTCCTTCACCCAAAGAGTGATTAACACGTGGATTTCACTGCCACTGGAGGTGGTGGTGGCTACAAGCACGGACGGCTTCAAGACGGAATTAGATAAGTTCCTTCCTTCCTTCCTTCCTTCCTTCCTTCCTTCCTTCTCTCCCTCTTTCTTTCCTTCTCTTTTTTCCTTCCTTCCTTCCTTCCTTCCTGCACAGATCTGCGCGTTCCCCCCCCCAGCTAGCAATCCAAAACAGTCCAGTGGCACCTTTAAGGCCAAGGTTTATTCAGGTAAAAGCTCTCCCTCCTCTGCTAGGGCAGATCTGCGCATCTCCCCCCCACCCACCCATAACTAGCAATCTAAAACAGTGCAGTAGAACCTGAGCGGTGGGTGTTGTCTTCTGGCACACTTCTGGTGATGTCAGGGGTGTGGCATATGCTAATGAGTTAGGCTAATGAGCTCCTGCACCTCTTTTCCTACGAAATGACCTCTGGATAAGCATATGGAGCAGAGGTCCATCGGTGGCTATTAGCCACAAGGTATAGATAGGAACTCTCAGTCTGGGGCAAGTGATGCTCTGTATTCTTGGTGCTTGGGGGGGGGGCAACAGTGGGAGGGTTTCTAGTGTCCTAGCCCCACTGGTGGACCTCCTGATGGCACCTGATATTTTTGGCCACTGTTTGACAGAGTGTTGGACTGGATGGGCCATTGGCCAGATCCAACATTGGCTTCTCTTATGTTCTTATCGGGCATGCTTGGGAGTGTGTGGCGCAGGAGGAATGGACTATGTAATGATTTTTACAACGGAAAAGGGTGACGCATGAATGGAAGAAGGCTTCGGATCCAAGCCTCTGCACCCTGCTCCAATTGCCTCGCAGACAATTGCAGGAATGATGTGCCACAGAGTAGACTGCACAAGCTGGACAGAGCACCCCTAATATTTGGAAAGCAAAAACAATGCATACACAGACCACTGCAACCAAAGGTAGACCGGCACCTTGTTCTCTACTCGATACTAAGTTGTTGTTGGGTTTTTTTGCAAGTGCGGAGATGACCAGGCTTAATCTTCCTGCCGCTTGGAGCTCTGCCCATGCAGGGACCGCCGGTGGGTTCTGCAAACACAGCCTTGATTGGATCATCAGCCGGGTCTCATTTACCAAGCCGGCTTTTCCCTGTGTGGTTCATTAAGGAGCGTTGCCTAGATCAGCCAGCTGGACGGCGGACCACCCGGCTCATCCATAATGAACTTGGCTCCTAATTATTTTTATCTGCTCCCTCGTTTTCTTCACGCCGGTTCAGCCTTTTGTATAATCTTCTTGAAGGAGAGCGCCGACATCCAACGCTCCCTCTAAGCTGTGGAGTCTTGTGAGCAAAAATTCTACTTGGTGAGTGACTGGCATGAAAGTTGTGAGTGGGCGATTTTGCTACTGCCAGGGCTATTTTGGGGCAGGAACGCACAGGAACGGAGTTCCAGCTGGCTCCCAAGTTGGCCACGCCCAGCAGGAACTCATTAGCATAACAGGCCACACCCAACAGCAGAAACTCATTAGGACTGGCTACATTAGGGATGTGTGGCCTAACATGCAAAGGAGTTCCTGCTACAAAAAAAGCCCTGGGTTTTGACAACAAGCAAGGTAAACAGAATAAGAAGCAAAAGGTGGGTGTGGCTGGATGATTACACTTCTGGTAACATGAGCTGTGATGTCAAGGTGTGGCCTAATATGCTAATGAGTTTCTGGTGTTGGGTTTGGCCTATTATGCTAATGAGTTCCTGCTGGGCTTTTTCTACAAAAAGAGCCCTGGTACTGCATAAATTAGTTTGCTCTGGAGCCCTCCCTTCCTGAGCTAAGGCAAAAATGTGTGAGCTGGAGGCTAAAAAGCTGTGAGCTGGCTCACACTAACTCAGCTTAGAGGGAACACTGCCAGCATCCACTATCTACAGAGGGAGGGGGTGTTGGAGAGAGGAGGGAGGACGTAGGACTACCGTTGCCAAGCTGTCAGTGGGGCCTGGAGATCTCCTGCTATTACAACCGATCTCCAGAGGACAGAGATCAGTTTCCCTGGAGAAAATGGCTGCTTTGGAGGGTGGGCTCTAGGGCATCATGCCCTGCTGAGGCCCCTCCTCTCCCCAAACCCCGCCCTCCCCAGGCTCCACCCCCAACATCTCCAGGTATTTCCCAATCCAGATCTGGCAACCCGACACGACACGGGACCCAGAAGAATAAAGAAGAGCAAACAAAAAAGGCCACATTAACGTCTCTAGGAACGTCTGCATTTTCGCATTTAGCGCTGGCCAGCGGGCCTGCATTCACCCCTCTGCTCTGACGGAGAAAGGGAAGGGAAGCAACCTCTTATCCCGGGAGTTCTCTAGGAACGACAACTCCTCTCCATGCTACAGAGATCATTTCCCCTGGAGGAAATGGGAGTTTTGGGAGGTGGACTCTGTAATGCACCACACAGGCTGGGGCTGCCAACCTCCAGGGGGTGGCTGGAGATCTCCTGAGATTACAACTGGTCTCCCAGCAACAGAGGTTGGTTCCCATGGAGAAAGTGGCCCCTTTGGAAATTGGACTCTATGGCGTTAAATCCACTGAAGTCCCCCCCCCACACCCTGTCCTCCTCAGGCTCCACCCCCCAAATCTCCAGAGCCAGTTTGGTGTAGCGGTTAAGAGCGCGGACTCTGATCTGGAAAAAACGGGTTTGATTCCCCTGTCCTTCACATGTAGCCAGCTGGGTGACCTTGGGTCAGTCACGGTTCTCTCAGAGCTGTTCTCTCAAAGCTCGCTCAGTCCCACTTACCTCACAGGGTGTCTGTTGTGAGGCGGGGAAGGGAAAGGAGATTGGTGAAGGGTGGGGTATAAATCCAGTCTCCTCCTCTTCCTCTTCTTCTTGGTGTTTTCCAACCTGGAGGTGGCAACCTTTGCTAGGGTGACATCACATCTCTGGTGAGCTCCCTCCCCTCCCCCAATTCTCCCCTCTGTAAGCACCAGCCCCAAATCTCCAGGAATTTCCCAAGCTGGAGTTGGCATCTCAGCCTGTGGCAGGGTCCACCTGTCCTGTAAGTTGTGCAGAGCCCAGGGAGGAGACAGGACCAGGAAAGGCCAAGCCAGGGGCAGGGATGTCCGCTTTGTAAGCCCCCCTCCAAGTGTCTGAAGTGAGAGCCCCTCCTGAACTGGCTGCACTTCTGGGGGGCCTCTTGCAAAGCGTTTGGATGCTGCTTCCTCCTCCTGAGATAAAATGCATTCACCTTTTTTCAGTTCACCCTGCATAAATGTCTATTTTAAACATACAAATATTTGTAGTAGTTTCAGAATAGAGTGGCAAGGGACCTCCGGGGTCATGTGGTCCAACCCCTTGTACAATGCAGGACATTTATAAATACCTCCCCCTCACACACACACAGTGACCTCTGCTCCATGTCCAGAAGATGACAAAAAACCAAATTGGCCTGGAGAAAAGTTGCTTTCTGAACCCAAGGTGGCGACTGGCATTTCCCTGGGCCACGAGAACCGAGCCCTGAGGCAACCCTTCCTGCCCTCCCTCTTGTGATCTGCCCAAGTTCACAGAATCAACATTGCTGTCAGACGGCCATCTAGCCTCTGCTTAAACCTCCAAAGAAGCAGAGCACTACCACGGACATTTATAAATACATACGAATTGTGTGCGTACAAAATGGCATCAAGCTGTATTAGGTATTCTTAATTTTAAAGTAAATCAGCAGAGTAATCAGCAGAGTATTAAAGAGGCAGAGTCCATGGTGTGTTTAAATATAAAAGTTTACTACAACCTAGCATGGGAAAAGGGTACACGGGATGTAAAATAACAAAGAGCTAATATGCCTACATCCTTACAGCTAGACTGAACATGGCAGAAGAGAGTGAAGACTAACTTCTTCTTCTTGCTCAGGACAATAACCATAAAATGCTAATACTTGGCACTTTGGTCTCCAATCAGAACAACAAACTAGATCTGAAGTCACCGGGCTTTCTAACTTTCTAAACTGATTGGTTACAAGCAAACATGTGACTTAACAAACATCATTAACCCAGTAAATACTGAAGAAGTGTTTTAACTTGCAACACCCAACAAGCTGCAGCCGACGTCTGGCGACCCCGTTGGGGTTTTTCAAGGCAAGAGACATTCAGAGGTGGTTTGGCATTGCCTGTCTCTGCGTTACAGCCCTGGGCTTCCTTGGTGGTCTCCCATCCAAGTACTAACCAGAGATCTGACTACCCTGCGCCATCCTTGTCAGGGCGCATACGTATTACTGGGCTGTATTCCTTGACCGTTTTGTGAATTACTCAGAGGCAAATCCCCAATCGCCCCCAAGACTCCCAGAGCCTCCTCCCTGCTAGCCTTAGGAGTCACAGCCCCCCTGCTGTGTTCTATGTGCTGATCCACAGTTGGAGAGCCACCGCCCTACGATGGAGGACTTGAGACAGCCTCTCCATCTCTTCCTGGTTACTAAGGCCTTCCCTGGCTGATGGGCCTCTTGCTGCCTTTTCTAGATGGAGAGGCATAGTACATAGTGGTTGCTAAGCAACCGCCCGAGGTCATCTCCTGGTACTTCTAGGAGGAAACAGCGACCTTTGGCTCTGGCAGCAGGAGAGGAAGACTCAAGGTAACTATGAACCTAAAGACCTCTTCAACCCTGGTGCTCTTGGGCCAGGCTGGGAGGTCGGAAAGGGGATGAAGGAGCCCTTCCCATCGAGACACAATGTGATGAAATGAAAAAAACAACAACCCACTCTCACTATTATACACACTGGGGGAACTTATGGGGTTCTGCATTCTTACTCCAGCCAGGGTAGAAGAAGCAAAGGAGTGGCTTTTTCCAGTAAGAAAACAGCAAACAAGGAAAGAATCAAATCTATCTCCTTAACATAAGAACATAAGAGATGCCAATGTTGGATCAGGCCAAAGGCCCATCCAGTCCAACACTCTGTGTCACACAGTGGCCAGAAATACCAGGTGCCTTCAGGAGGTCCAGCAGTGGGGCCAGGACATTAGAAGCCCTCCCACTGTTGACCCCCCCAAGCACCAAGATGACAGAGCATCACTTGCCCCAGAGTCCCTATCTATGCCTTGTGGCTAATAGCCACTGATGGACCTCTGCTCCATATGCTTATCTAATTCCCTTTTGAAGCCGTCCATGCTTGTAGCCGCCACCACCTCCTGTGGCAGTGAATTCCATGTGTGAATCACTGAAGAAGGACTTCCTTTTATCCGTTCTAACCCGGCCACTCAGCAATTCCCCCTCCCCAATACCATTTTCCTCCTCCGTAAGGAGGAAGAAGAGTAGGAGGAAAAGATTGGATTTATACCCCGCCCTTCACTCCCAGTCTCAGAGGGCTTTCCCTTCCCCTCCCCACAACAGACACCCTGTGAGGTAGGTGGGGCTGAGAGAGCTCTTTCCAGAACTGCCCTTTCAAGAACAGCTCTTGTCAGAACTATGGCTCACCCAAGGTCATCCAGCAGCTGCAAGTGGAGGAGTGGGGGAATCAAACCCGGTTCTCCCAGATCAGCGTCCGCACACACACTTGTAAAATAACACAACACAGAAGAAGCCTTCAGGTTAGGTTTACCAACCTCCAGGTGCAGCTGGAGATCACCTGGGATTACAACTGATCTCCAAGTGAGACAGATCAGTTCACCTAGAGCTAATGGCTGCTTTGGAAGGTGGATTCTATGGCATTCTACCCCATCGAAGTCCCTCCCCTCCCTGAACCCCACCCTCCTTAGTTTCCCCCCCCCCCTTGCCAAATCTCCAGGCATTTCCCAATCTGGAGCAGGCAACTTTATTTCAGGTGTAGTTAAGCTCTAAGTGAAGTGGACTTCCAGTTTCAACTCAGAGGGGAAGTATGCCTTGGGCTACTGAAAGTTCATCCTAGCCATGTAGCTTCATCAAGCCAGTTTGGTGTAGTAGTTAAGAGCACGGACTCTAATCTGGGAGAACCGGGTTTCATTCCCTACTCCTCCACACGCAGCTGCTGGTGTGACCTTGGGTCAGTCACAAGTTTTTTTCAGAGCTGTTCTCTCACGGGCAGTTCTTGAAAGAACTCTGTCAGCCCCACCTACCTCACAGGGTGTCTGTTGTGGGGAGGAGAAGGGAAAGGAGAATGTAAGCCGCTCTGAGACTCTTTTGGGTAGTGAAGGGCGGGGTATAAATCCAATCTCCTCCTCCTCCTTCGTCTTGCCAGGCAAAAGTGGGGAAGGGGTTTCAGTCTCCCCCAGACATGCCAGTGTTTTTGCATTCGTTGCCAGACTCAAATATCCCCCAACAACCTTTTGAAGTAGGCAATGACAGTTTTGTAGAGAAACTCTAAGAGTGACAACCAACTTTGTCACCCAATAAGAGTGGCAGCAGATTGTTTTTTTTAAAAACCCAGGCCCAAGATTTATCTAATGTGTATGTAAATAGTGTAAACATGACCGGTGAGTATCACCCTTACACAGGGAGCTATGATTTTGGCGGCGGCTGCCTGTTGAGCCTGATGGGAAAGAAGGAAGATCGTAGCAGTAAATCACACTGGGACCCAGCAGGCAGCCTCCTCTAAATGGCTGGGGCTCACAGGAGCTTTTAATTAACCAATTTATCGCTTATAGCACACTAACAGTTCCCCAGTGGCCCATTAGTGTGCCCCAGTGTGCTGTTTGACAATGGCAGAGACAGGAGAACAGCCATTAAGCTTGCAGTCCTAAGCCTATTTACTTTTGGCTACATTGCATTGAAATCAGGGGTGCTTACTTCTGAGTAAACAGGGACCGGAGTAGGCTTGAAGCCTTGGGGCTGTACAGCAAGAAGAAAGTGCTTCAAAAAAGAGCTATTATGAATATTTGTGTGTGTGTGTGTGTGTGGAGGGGCGACAATATACTAGCGATCCCCAAACTGGCCTCTTCCTTGCAATTTGGAGCAGTGACCAATGGATTCGGCCGGTGTGAACTATGCATAACGTAAGCGTCTTTGCAACCGCAGTGCCCCAGTTCAAGGTCACCTTCTCCTCTGCCGCCTCCCCTCTTGCCACTGACGGACCCCCGACGGTGTTTTGCTGACCAACGCTGCCTTTCCTTCAGCACATTGATCATGACAGAAGCTGTATCAGCAGTGTGAATAGATGCACAGCTAATATGTTGTGTCTGTGGGATCATATTGCCTTTCACAGTAGCGGGGGCAGGTAGTTCATTTTATTTATATACTTCTCTTTTTTCCTACCGGGCTCAGCAGTGTCTCGGCCCATCTCTTTTCTCCCCTGCAAGGACTCAGACAGTATTCTCCCCCGGGGAGTTTTTCTTTCTCTCTCTCTCTTGCTTTCTAAGGTCAGAGAATCCAGAGGATATAAATTGCCGGTCGCTCTTTGTGCATCACTTTCCTGCAACATGCGTGGCTGATTACTTCTAACCTGAGACCTTGATGGTTTGCTGTCATTCTTCTGACCTGGGCAGGGCAACTTTTAGAAACCCCTAGCACATAGGGTTGCCAGACCCCCCCCCAGTGGAGGCCGGGGGGGGGGTCCCCTGCCACCAGGCCCTACCCACAGCCATGGATAAGATAGCTGGTGGGGGGGGGGCTTACCAGGAGAAAGGAGAAGGCCTAGGCCTTGTTGCTGGCATCACATAGGAAGTGACATCATCATGCCAGCAATGACTGGGTGACACTCTGGTGTTTGGGGGGGAAATTCTATGGTAGAAGCCAATTTTACCAAAGAGTTTTGACCCAGATACTAGAGTTGCCCATACATCACTAGCATGATGACATCATTTCCTGTGTGATGCTGGCAATGAGGCCTAGGCCTTTCTCTTTCTCCTCATAAGTTCCCCCCATCCCCTGCCGGTTGCCAGGAAGGGCCTGGCAACCCTACAAGCACAAGGGTCCTCAACATTCCTTAAGCCCACAGGCATGTTGAGGAAATGTAGTGGTGTAGGTTGGGGCAATCACAAAACGTTGAGAGGTTGCAACCATCCTCCAGTGATGGAGGCAGCGGTTTCTGAATTGGAGCTCCCCGTGGAAACAAAGGTGATGCTACCTGGGTTAGCCTGAAGCTCCTCCTCTTTCGATGAGGTGGAGGAAAGCCGAGACTGGCTTTTTGGTTTGGTACGGGGAAGAGATGCTGTTTGGTTTTCCGTTCCAAAAAAAAGGGAATGTTTACTACTTGTACAGCCACAGGGAGATGTTGCCATGCATAGAAAAGTCTCCGTCTTTGTTCAAGCCAAGGTGCAAGACTGGTTAGGGTTGCCAACTTCAGGTTGGGAAATTCCTGGAGGTTTGTAGGTGGAGCATGTGGAGGGCAGGGTTTGTGGAGGGGAGGGATCTAGGCAGGGTATAATGTAGAGTTTCCAGGTTCCCACGGCCACTGGTGGGGAATGGGGGGGGGTAGGGTTGCCAGATCCAGGTTGGGAAGCTCCTGGAGGTTTGGGGATGGATCCTGGGGAGGACAGGGACCTCAGTGGAGCACAATGCCACAGAGTCCACCTTCTCAAGCGCCCATTTTCTCCAGGAGAACTGATCTCTGTAGTCTGAAGATGAGCTGTAATTCTGGGGGATCCCCTGGTCCCACCTGGAGGCTGGCATCCCAAGTATAATGCCATAGAGTCCACCCTCTAAGAGGAGCTGCGGTGGCTCAAGTGGTTAAGACGCTGAACTGCAGGCTGTGGAAGGTCGGTAGTTCAGCAGTTCGAGACCCAGGTGCCGCATGACGGAGTAAGCTCCCGTCTCTAGTTCCAGCTCCTGCCAACCTAGCAGTTGGAAAGCAAGAAATTGCAAGCAGATAAATAGGTACCACTTTGGTGGGAAGGTAACAGCGTTCCGTGCGCCTCGGTGTTTAGTCATGCCGGCCACCTGACCACGGAAACGTCTTCAGACAGCGCTGGCTCTTCGGCTTTGAAACAGAGATGAGCACCGCAACCCTACAGTCGGATTCGACTGGCTTTCGAGCAAGGGAACCTTTACCTTTACCTTTTGCCACCCTCTAAAGCGGCTATTTTCTCTGGGGGAACTGATCTCTCTAGTTAGTCTAGAGACTGGTTGTAATTTGGGGAGATCTCCAGGCCTCACCTGGAGGTTCTATAATATAGGTTAAAGATAAAGGTTTCCCTTGCTCAAAAGCCAGTTGAATCCGACTCTAGGGGTGTGGTGCTCCTCTCCATTTCCAAGCTGAAGAGCCAGCACTGTCCAAAGACGTTTCCGTGGTCATGCGGCCGGCATGACTAGAGGCCAAGGCGCATGGAATGCTGTTACCTTCCCACCGAAGCGGTACCTATTTATCTACTTGCAATTTCTTGCTTTCCAACTGCTAGGTTGGCAGGAGCTGGGAGCTCACTTCGTCATGCGGCACTCAGGTCTCGAACTGCTGAACTACTGAGCTTCTGGTCTGCAGTCCAGCATCTTAACCACTGAGCCACTGCAGCCCCTTTTGTACAGTATAGCCAAAGCTAAACACTCTATGTACGCAAAAATTTTTAATAAAGCAATTTCAATTATTTTGATAAAGTTTCACACAATGTTTCCAAGTATTCAACACTTGACTCTTATTCATTTCATAAGTGTCATGATCCTTCTCATTAACATGCCTTTTTTAAAATCAGCAAGTCACTAGATACAATAATACAAGAACATAATAACCAACATCAGTTTTCGGACATATGAATAAATACCTAGGATCTGTGTTAGAATATATCTTCAGTTCAGTGTTCATTCTCAACCATACTCAGTCAAGCCCTAAGTGCAACTTCAGTTAAACTTTTGGATATCCAACTACTTTCAGCCTTTGTGTTGGGTATTACAAGTTGAAAACACTCAGTATATCTGGGGTTAAATGTTTGTTTATGTTACTCACAGGAAGTCACATGTTTCTCATGTAACCAATGTTCTTTAGATGTAGAAAGCCCGGGAATTTTCTCCCTGATCTAGGAATTTGATTGGGACTAAAGTGTCAAGGTGTATTACCATTTTATGACTTCTCTTCCCGTCTTTGTTTGGTGTTCTGAAGAAGAAGAAGAGTAGCCATAATCTCTCCTCTCTTCTAGTTTTGTCTTTGTAGAGTAAGGATGTAGCCGCTTATGCTCTGTTGTTATTTTCATCCCAGTTACCCTTCGCCATGCTAGAATTTAGTAAAAACTTTATATTTTAATCACACATGGACTCTCAGTCTGAATTATTTTACTCTGGCTCTGCTGGACTATCTTATCTCTGCTAAATACCATTTTTTCAATGCCTCACTATCACCCAACACTTTGTTTTGACTAAGTCCTTTCACAGCGAAGAACACCTTCAGAGACAGACAAACCCATAGCAAGTCGCATTAAGAAATAAGGATTGTTTTGTTTATTGTGGAGATTACTTGACTGTGCACTATACGGCACTGTTTCAGAGCGTGAATCACAGGCTTCCTTGAAAACGGATGTTGTTTATGTGCTTGCATTACTGTATTTAGTGATTTGCTTGTTTAAAAAATGGCATGCTTATGAGAAGGATCACGATACTTACGAAATGAATGAGCGACAACTGCTGAATGCTTGGAAACACTGTGCGAAACTTTACTAAAATGATTGAAATTTTTTTATAAAAATTGTTATGTACATACAGTGTTTACTTTGGTCTTTGGCTATATTATACAGGTTCTATTCACTGTATTCCCTTTCTACTTCATTCCCTCCTGGAACAAGAAAAAGAAGAGATTGGATTTATACCCCACCCTTCACTACCCAAAGAAGTCTCAGAGTGCCTTACAATCTCCTTTCCCTTCTCCTCCCCACAACAGCCACCCTGTGAGCAATGCTCCCTCTAAGCTGTGGAGTCTTGTGAGCAAAAATTCTACTTTGTGAGCTACTGGTATTAAAGTTGTGAGCGAGCCATTTGGCTACTGCATAAATTAGTTTGCTTTGGAGACATCCTTCCTGAGCAAAGACAAAAATGTGTGAGCCGGGGGCTAAAAAACTGTGAGCTAGCTCACACTAACTCAGCTTTGAGGGAACACTGCCTGTGGGGTATGTGGAGCTGAGAGAGCTCCCTTGAGAACTGCTTGTGAGAGAACAGCTCTGAAAGAACTTGTAACTGACCCAAGGTCACACAAGCAGCTGCATATGGAGTCGTGGGGAATCAAACCCAGTTCTCCCAGATTAGAGTCCGCGCTCCTAACCACTATACCAAACTGGCAATGCCAGCTGTGGTACACTGTCCCAGGATGCATTTTGCTAGTCAGTCTTCTCATAAGAAGTGTTCTATTCAAGACCCTTTGGATTTTCAGTCCCGGACATCTCCTGTCGAAGGATCTTCAGTAAAGTCTTATCTCGGAAACCTTTTTAAAGCTACGACCAAGCTGAGCACACAGTACTGGGCTAGACAAAGCCGTGATCTGATGGTGGAAGACATCTTCCTATCCTGAAATGTTTTTCTCATAGAGAAGCAAATCACATTTGCTGCCACAACACAAACTCGTTATTCGGTTAAGACACTGACTCCCAAACATTGTGTTGAAAAACTAATACAGCATATTGGATTATTCACCACTTCATCCCTCTTGAGAGGCCTTGTGTAGCATTGAAAGCCTCCCAATCTCTTTGCCGACGTATGGTTTCGGAAAGAGAGTAAGAATGTCCTCGGGTTCCAGGGAGCAGACGACACAACAGGTGACAAAGCGCAGGGGGAAATCTCAAAAGCACTTCTTCTGCTCTGAGAGCAAGCCCCGCCCTTGAGCTCTGACTGACTGTACAATATTGTTGTTGTTGTTCAGTCGCACAGTCGAGTCCAACTCTTCGCGACCCCATGGACCAGATCACGCCAGGCCTTCCTGTCTTCTGCCGTCCTCTGAAGTTTGCTCAATTTTATGTTTGTTGCATCGATGACACTGTCTAACCATCTCATCCTTTGCCGTCCTCATCTTCTTTGACTTTCAATCTTTCCCAGCATCAGGGTCTTCCTAATATTGTACAATATTAGGAAACAAAAAGTGGGGACCCACGAGGACTTGCGCCGGAAGGGAAATTCCATTCCCTCTGCCAGCCTTTTTCTACGACTGATGGTTTTCTTTCTCCCCCCTGCTGCCCCTCCTCCACACCCGCCCCAGCACTTTCTGCTCCATTACCCACCCCCTTACACTTCCTCTTCCTCATGATACTGATGGCCATAGGGATACCATCCTCCGTGTGGGGCCTGGAAAGGGCTACCAACGTCTATGTGGCACCTGGAGATCTCCCGCTATTACAGTTGATCTTCAGACAACCAGTATCAGTTCCCCTGGAGAAAATGGCTGCTCTGGAGGGTGGTCTCTATGGCATTATACCCTGCTGAGGCCCCTCCCCTCCCCAAGCTCCACCCCAAAAATCGCCAGGTATTTCCCAACTCAGAGTTGGCAACTTGAGGCCTGAACAAGAGAGATCAGTTCCTCTGGAGAAAACGGATGCTTTGGGGGATGGACACTATGGCATTGAACCCCACTGAGGTCCCGGTCCTCTCTAGGCTCCATCCCCAAATCTCTAGGGATTTCTGCCGGTGGTGAGGAGATCCTCTAAACACTAGGTGGCCACCATCACTGCGTGAATACAAGCCACCATTTGGGGCTGCTGTGGCAACTCTAAGTTATCTCTAAACTGGGGTTTTTTCCCATGATGTATGTGCACGTATAGGAAATCATTGTCATAACTGATTTAATGAGTTTATATTGTGGCAGAGAACATGCGCAATATTGATCAACATTTTGGACTTCTATGGCAACCCAAACTACCGTCTGAACTCATTTTTAAAAAAATGTCTGTGCATATGCTCTCGGTGTTTAGGGTGGTTTTCACCTTAGATTTTTTTTTAACAGATTCTGTTTTTCTGCATACAGGTGGGATCCTTTGGTTTGTGGGATCCTGGACTGTATCTATGACTTGCTCTGTTTTGTAGATTTTTATGTTCTTCACAAGGCCAGCCCCTGAAACTAGCCATGGTGACTGAGGGAAACCTCCACATTCAGCAGCACTAAGCCTCTGAATCCCAGAGCCAGAGGGCAACATCGGGGAAGGCCCCTCTACTTAATGATAATAATTGACATTAGGTTAGAGTATAGATGTGTAACACTCTGAGAATAGAGGTGTGTAACATTCTTAGAGCTCTTGGGAACATTCTTAGTGCTCTCGGGATGTTCAGTCCCAATATAACTTTCTTTGCTAGGGCTGAGCTCTGTTATGAAAGTCTGTAGCAGAATCTGTTTACGCAGAGTGCTGATTGGCCTGTGCCCAGGATGTTACCAACAGGCCTCCCGCCCCCATATCCAAGAAGCAATTTTGTGCTTCGGAAAAAAACTTTCCTGCTTGAAAAGCCGAGCAATGAAGAAATAGATGATAAATGTATATGCAATCATTTAAAAAAACCGGCCAGCCTCCCTAAAGCACAGGGAAAAGGCAAGGCTGATGGATGAACCCATTTATTTGTATACACATCAGTCATTTCAGTTGTGAAGCTGGGAGGGAGGCGAGTTCTTCCCATTGCTGAGGGATCTGCTTTTTATACAACTTTGATTTTCATCCTTAAGAAGACAACCGGTCGCCGATAAGGATGACTAAGCGTTGTTTTTGTTCCCCAAACTGCTCTGTTCCATATTCAATATTTCATGTCCAAAAGCAGCCCACTTCATCACCCGCATGAGTCGGGTTGCCAACTGCAGGGTGAAAAATTCCTGGAGTCTAGGGAGCTGGGGATCGCCCAGAATTATCAACCGGTCTTCAGATGACAGCGATCAGTTTCCCTGGAGAAAATGGCGGCTTTGGAGGGTGGACCCTATGGCATGATGGCCCACTGGTGCCTGTCCCCTCTCCAAACCCTGCCCTTCCTGAGCAGAAGTTGGTAACCTTGATAGGGCTTGGGGAGGGCACGGCTTGGAGAAGGAAGGAACCTCGTCCTGCTATAATGCCACAGAACACACCCTCTGAAGCCGCCATTTTCTCCAGGGGAACTGAAAGTCAACACCATTTCATTGGACTGGAGAAGAAAGACAATGGCAGCTTTCAGTTTCCAAGGGAAGGGTACGGTTTTGCTCCCTGGGAGGTCCCAAGATAAGGTTTCCAAGCCAGGAGACAAAACGAAGCCTGGGTGTTTTGCCCGAGTCCAAGGTACACAGCTGTAACACATCTGTCCAGGATGACCTCAGAACTTTGCTGGTCAGGAAATGGGCAGGTAGCGACCCAAAGAGGCTTGTTTTTCTTTACCCTGTTCCATTCACGACCCTTTGGATCTGATTCTCCCCAAACTCAAGGAGCAATCGAGGGCCAGGAAACACATCAGAAGATGCAATGTTACCCCCGGCGACACATCAGGGGTCACTCCTGTAGCTCCTCTGCATAGACTTGGACTTAGGCATGGACTTCCTGATCGATTGCTCCTGAAGCTTCCTGACAGTGACGATACGTGATTCTGTTGGTATAATCTCCATCAGGAACAAAAGTTCTGCCTAGGGCCCAGTAATGGCACAGGGTCTGAAGCAGGTTTTGGAGACGAGTCAACAGGAGCAGCCAACATCTGTCCCCATAATTCCCTCTATAATGGCTAGTCTAGACCCTAAGGCCTCTGACAATGTCCATGTTGTTCAGGTAGTCCGTTCCAGCACTGCAACCTGCCTTACAGCCGCAAAGATCATCCGAGAAAGTAAGGATTTACCCGATTAATTCAACACTTTCCCCGGCAGAAAGCTAAGCTGTCATGTTTGATAATTAGATTTTGATCAGTAAACCTTGATTTCCACACACACAAACGGATGAAGAATAATCCATTAGTAATAGAAGTAAAGACCGGGGGGCGGGGGGGGCGGGATAATGAGCGCTGAACACACGTATTTAGAAGGCTGCCAAAGCGAAATGAATTGCGCAAACACTACAGGTGGATTTGGTTGATTGAAGGCTATTTTCCAGCAGAGTGACCGGCACGGCTTTCTTTCAAGGCATGAACGGCATTTCCAGTTTCAGCTTCTTTTGCGGGTCCTATGGGGCTCTCTGGGCAATTCCTTGACTTTCTTAGCAATCAGTGGGAAGTTCCATTTCAATGTATGTTGCTTCTATGGCGTTCCCCTTTCCCATTGGTTTAGCTGGATTGTTCAGTGAATTTTGCAGAGTTCTGGAGCCACTGCCTCCCTGGAATGGGGTTGCCAACCTGCAGGTGGCACCTGGAGATCTCCTGCTATTTCAGTTGATCTCCAGACAACCAAGATCCATTCCCCTGGAGAAAATGGCTGCTTTGGAGGGTGGGCTCTATGGCATTATACCCTGCTGAGGCCCCTCCCCTCCCCAAACCCCGCCCTCTCCAGGCTCCACCCCAAATTTCCAGGTAATTTCCAATCCAGAGCTGGCAACCCTAACTTTGCTTATGTCATTTGCCAACTGACACTTATCGTTTCATCTAGAAGTTTGCCATTCATATAAACGGAAAGACGGTGTTCAGTATTTACATTCGAGCTTTGAGATTTACTTTGCAGTGTTTAATCTGTCCCCATAATGCCCTGTATGATCTACACTTTAATTTGAAATTAGGTGGCATTGCAAGTTTTCTTTGGCTTTTTGGCACAGACTAATTAAACCTCTGGATTATTACAACTTGACTATTAAGCCAAGTTTACAGCGTTTATTATCTTAAACCTGTATTAGACTAGTGGTCTTCAACCTAGCAGTTCGAAAGCAAGAAATTGCAAGTAGATAAATAGGTACCACTTCGGTGGGGGGAGCCCCGCCCTGGAGCAGCCCCGGTCTGTGCCCAACGTGCCCGGAGTGATGACATCACCCAAAAGTGATATCATCGTGCAGGGCATGTTACGCGGGTGACGCTCTAGCATTTTGGGGGGGAAACTCTATGGTAACAATAGAGTTTTGGGCAAATGCTAGAACGTCCCCTGCATGATGTGCCCGGTGCGATGACATCACTTCTGGGATGTAGGCTGCAGCCCCCTACTGGCAGCCAGGTAAGACCTGGCAACCCTACTCCAAATCTCCAGGAATTTCCCAACCTGGCTCTGGCAACCCAATCCCGCCATCCCCTGCTGGTGGCTAGGGAGGACCTGGGAACCCTTCCTCCTGCTATGGCTGGAGCGACAAAAAGAAGAGCCAGGAGTTCTACCATCATGATTGGACTGAGGCTTCATTGGGGACCCCTCCATTGCATTTAGAAATTATATTAACATATATTTGTAATTTTAAAGAAAATTGCTGTAAAGTTTTGCTGAAATGCAGGGTAAAAATACAACAGGCAACTAAATATTAGCTAGAATGTTAACTCCCTGCTTCTTTTTATACGCCTGCCTTGAAGCTATCTTTGGCTTTCATAAATAAATCACACTTTTGTTTAACTGTTGTTTTTATTTATCCTGGGCTGTTCATGCCAAGGCAATCCATCAGCTTTAAACAAATGATTCTACATCATGTTCCTCTTGATGTAATACAGCGATCCCTAGTACGGTACCCGAGGGCCCGTAGCACCCTCCAAATCATGCACTTCCTTGGGAATGAATTCTGAAGAATCGTGAATGGAGAAGAATAAAACAGGGAACTTCAGATTGCTTTTTACCAGCTGAAGGACCAGCAAAGCACCGAGCTCATCCCAGGCAGGCAGATCAGTGCTACAGGTCTCCTCAGTTGGCCATAGACACCGTTTTCCTCATTTCTTTGCCTCCTGGGAGCAGAAGGTGCCCCTTCAGAAGAACCCAGAAGGGATGATGTCTGCAGAGAGCATCTTTTTGGGAGTAATTGCCTTCATTGTAGTAGGGCGTCTGGGTTGGGACCTTTTCATGCGTTGTGGAACCTCTGACATTTTTAGGGTTGCCAAATCCAAATTCGGAAATATCTGAGGACTTTGGGGGTGGAGCCAGGAGACTTTGGGGGTGGAGCCAGGAGACTTTTGTGATGTCACTTCCTGTGATGTCACTTCCTGTGATGTCACTTCCTGTGATGTCACTTCCTGTGATGTCACTGCCTGTGATGTCACTTCCTGTGATGTCACTTCCTGTGATGTCACTTCCTGTGATGTCACTTCCTGTGATGTCACTTCCTGTGATGTCACTTCCTGTGATGTCACTTCCTGTGATGTCACTTCCAGGTCAAATGGCAAGTGATGTCACTTCCCGTTCCGATGATGTCACTTCCAGCACACTGCACCAAAACCCCACCTCTTCCTGTGATGTTCCTTTCCAGGCTCTCCCCCAAAGGAGCATCCCGGGATGCTCCTTTGTAAGCGACTGGCATTAAAGCTATGAGTGAGCAATTTGGCTACTGCATAAATTAGTTTGCTCTGGAGGCATCTTTCCTGAATTAAGACAAAAATGTATGAGCCGGAGGCTAAAAAACTGTTAGCTACCTTGCACTTAGAGGAAACACTGGACAAAACCCAGGTACCCTCAGGAGGTCCACCAGCAGGGCCAAAACTCCAGGAGCCCTCCCACTCTTGCCCCCCAAGCACCAAGAATGCAGAGCATCCCTTGCCCCAGACGTAAGAACATAAGAGAAGCCACGTTGGATCAGGCCAGTGGCCCATCCAGTCTAACACTTTGGGTCACACAGGGGCCAAAAATACCAGGTGCCCTCAGGAGGTCCGGCAGTGGGGCCACAACACCAGAAGCCCTCCCACTGCCCCCCCC
>NW_015177020.1:74689-112116 GCF_001447785.1 Gekko japonicus | reverse complement strand
CGTCCGGGAGTCTTTCTTTCTTCCCCAGACCTTTTCTGGGGGATTTCTTTGCTTTTGCTCGCTCACCAAGCAGAATTTTTGCTCACAAGACTCCAGAGCTTAGAGGGAGCATTGAACCAAACTTGTGTGTGTCCCTGGGGAGAGAAGGGATGGGAAGAAATGGAGGCTATTGAAGCAGCTTTTTTCTGATGCGAGGGAGGGGGGTGAAAGGGGAGGAGGGGGGAGTCTCTCCCCCCCCCAGTTAAATGCTCCTTCCTCTCCATTTTGGGTCTTGCATTGCAGACCCCCCACTTGGCAACCCTAGCAAAAAACCCCACACAGTTTCTCAAAGCACAAAGGACATGACGGCTGCCCGGATGGGTCCGAGTTTGGAAGTAATGGAGGGGCACTGGCAGGACTCGGAGTGGGTGTGGGTGTCTCATCTCTTCCCCCCCCCTGCCTCAAATCAGCCTCTTGCCCAGGTTGAGTCCCGTCCCGAAGGGCAAGAAGGTCCTTCCCTTTCCATTTCTTTGCTTTTGCTCGCCTCGAAGAGGCTTTTTCTGTTGCGGGGGAGAGTTAAATGCTCCTTCCTCTCCACTTTGGGTGAGTCGCACCAGACCCCCAAGCCCCTTTCAGCTCACCCAATCCTTCTCAGCAGCAGCCCGGGAACTGGGTCCCCAATACTTACATCTCTTCACAGTGTGGGAGGGGGGAACCTCAGGAACTGCTGCAATGGGCCCGGCACAGGAGCTCAGTCAGTCACTCAGAGACTGCCGGCCAGCCACGCCATGAGGACCAGGGGGAAACTGAAACTGACGCTCTAGTCCTCCTTGTCTCTGTGGTTTTAAGAACCATAGAGACTTGGAGGACTTAATATGGAGCGTCACTTTCCAGCCGCCATTTTTTCCCCCGGGGCCCAATTTTTAGAAAGCGGGGGAGGGGGTATTGAAAACAGGAGTTCCCCCGTCCCCAGCGGGGGTTTGGGAAGCCTAGACATTTTGTTAGTGGCTTTCCTTCACTCGATAGCCATTTTGTGATTGCCTTCTGTGGTAGCCATTTTGTGGTGGTATCTACTAACCTCTCTCAGAATTCCAGGAGTGCTTGCAGGCTTGACAATGCTGGGGACGCTGGTGCAATACAAAGGATGGCTCAACAAAATGCTGGAAAAGATCTCTTTTAAGACTGAACCACAAGGATGGTAACCCAAAGGTAGCGTTTGCAGGAGAAGATGCAGACCCGGGCCTTCGTGTAATTTTAAATTCCTTTAAATGTCTCCATTCCACATTTCCTCATGGTTCAAGGCAGCTTACAATAACAGTTCAGAACATTTTCTGTCAAAACCAAAATAAAAATTTCCAACCTCGAATCTCTCTCCTCGCCCCTTAAAATATGCCTGCCATTCAAACTCCCTTAAAAGCCCTGGAAGATAGGCAGGGCCTTTATTATGTACTGAGATTGAGGCAGCTTCTTAACCAGTGATTTCTTTATTTCTGCTCAGAACACACCATAACAAACAGCACACAGAACAAGTGAACTTTATACATTTTGAACCGGGAAAATTATCATCCTGAGATGATAACGTCCAATCATAACATTGTGCTTGGGACCAATGAGAACTGCTCCCACCAAAAGTCAAGGTCTTTCCGGATTGGTCTGTTCGCAGTATTGACCAATCCGGTTTCGTATTTTAGAATGCTGGGCTCTTATGGAGCTGTAACCCAAGCTCACATCTAACAACACAGTAAACTTGAATACATAATAGCCTTTGCAGCACCTTATGAAGTACTTCTTCACCCAAAGAGTGATTAACACTTGGAATTCACTGCCACAGGAAGTGGCGGCGGCTACAAGCATGGACAGCTTCAAAAGGGAATTAGATAAGCATATGGAGCAGAGGTCCATCAGTGGCTATTAGCCACAAGGTATAGATAGGGACTCTGGGGCAAGTGATGCTCTGTCATCTTGGTGCTTGGGGGGGGGGTCAACAGTGGGAGGGCTTCTAATGTCCTGGCCCCACTGGTGGACCTCCTGATGGCACTGGTATTTCTGGCCACTGTGTGATACAGAGTGTTGGGCTGGATGGGCCTTTGACCTTATCCAACATTGGCATCTCTTATGTTCTTATGTTCTTACCTCCAAAGGAGGGAGCCCCCGGACCTCTTCAGGAAGCCCACTCCACAGAGCCGTGGCCATGATGGAAAAGACGTGGGCTCTGGTCAATGCCAGATGGGCCACCCTAAGTGGTGGGTTAGCCAACAGAGGGCTACCTGATTACCATAGATATGCCAAAGACAACAATCAGTCTTGTCTTTCTATGGATATTTATGATTGTTTCACAGTTCCGTTTTACCAGCCGCTGCTGAAGATCATTGAAACGCTTAATTTATGCCTGGGAGAGGCATTCGGCTGTTATTCTATCCACGGTGGGCGTCTTCTGCCGCAGTTACTCTCTGTTTGGAGGTCTATGGACACTATCTAGGTATGCAATTACAGAAGAACCTACTGTTGGTTTTGAATATGTTCTTTTTGTAGACTATGTTTAATTGTTCTGAGCAATCTGTTGGATCTATGTCTCTACACTCTATTGGGTTGTGACCACTAGCCCTTCTTTGTATTGCAATGAATATAATATGTAGTTTTGAACATAGTTGTGAATTGTAGATGGCCTTCCCTTGGTGGGTGTTGTTTGTGAGCCAGTTTGGTGTCGTGGTTAAGTGCGCGGACTCTAATTGGGGAGAACCGGATTTGATTCCCCACTCCTCCACTTGCACCTGGCTGGATGACCTTGTTGAATGTCATAAGATTCAGAATGTGAGATCATTTTAATCTAAGTGACAGATGTTTGACAGTCAGGAGAACCTGCTCAAACTGGTTCTGACTGGAGCTAAGCTGAGCTATCTTAGAGTGACTCAGCAGTAAGCTGATTGGCTGGTCTATGTATATAAGTGTGTGTAGCCTGTACAGTCTTGTCCTTCTACTTATATGAGTGTATGGCAAAGCACTTTATCCGAGAGAGCTGTAAATATATTGTAAATAAATCACTGTATATAGTTTACCACAAGGACTGTGTGAGTGTGGTTTACTGCAGTGGAATCTTAGCATGGTGCAAATTGGATCTTTGGTGGAAGGCTGATCCGGTAACGCTGACTGCGCGCCATGTCTGCACGACAGACCTTGGGCAAGCCATAGTTCTGTCAGAGCTGTTCTTGAAAAAGAGCAGTTTCTGTCAGAGCTCTCTCAGCCCCACCCACCTCACAGGGCATCTGTGGTAGGGAGGGGAAGGGAAAGGACTTTGTACGCCGCTCTGAGACTCCTTCAGGTAGTGAAGGGCGGGGTATAAATCCAATCTCCTTCTTCTTCTTACTGTAGTTGGATTCTCCCAGATTAGAGTCCGCACACTTAACCACTACTTAACTGGCTCTCAAGGACATATGGAGGTTGGGTTGCCAGCTCCCCGTTGGAGGCTGGCCAGTGGGGGGCTTAACAGGAGCAGGAGGGAGGCCCAGGCTATGTGCCAGAAGTGACATCATCACGTTGGCCACGCCCTGGCAACACTATGGTATTTGGGCAAAAACTCCATGGTAGAAGCCATTTTTGCTGTAGAGTTTTTGCCCACATACCAGAGCGTCATCGCCACATTGCCGGCGACATAGCCTGGGCCTCCCCCTCCCCCGCGCTCCTGGTTAAGTCCCCCCAGCCCACCAGTTGCCAGGAGGGATCTGGTAACCCTCTGTGGAAGGAGGTGGACTTTCAGATATGTGGGTCCCAGGTCATGAAGGGGTTTTAAGGGCCATGAAGGCTTTTTAAAAGCAAGCGGTCCCAGAGCAGGGTTGCCAGGTCTGGGTTGGAAAATATCTGGAGACTTTGGGGGTACATCCGGGAGTGGGCGGGGTTTAGGGAAGGGCCTTAGCAGGCCTGTAGCTACAGCGGGGCATCTCGGGGCCTGGCCCCCTGACTTGCTGCCAAGGCCCCCTGACTCCCCATCCAGCCCAGGTGCTTCCTTAGGGGTGTGTGTGCAGCAGGGGTGCCTGTAGAATGCCCCCTGACTTATTTAAAGCCCCCCCCGAATAAAAAAATCCTGGCTACGGGCCTGGGCCTCAGCATGGGACGATGGCATAGAGTCCACCCTCGAAAGCAGCCATTTTCTCCAGGGGAGCTGATCTCTGTCGGTTAGGGATCAGCTGTAAAAGCAGGAGATCTCCAGGCCCCACCCGGAGGCTGGCAACCCAGAGGTGGAGTCCTTTGGAAGCAAGGACCTTTTCGGCATCTATTTATCTCCCCCAAATTTCCTGCCTGCAGAGGAATCTCAGCAGCCGATGAATGAGGAACCTTCATCTGCCAAGAAAAGAACCTGGTCCCCAAATCCCCCCCCTTCCCGCCCGGTATTTGGGCAAGGAGGGGGGTGGCTTCCTCCTCTGCTTCCAGCTAAATAAGTCACAATGTTTCTCCGCTTCCTGCAGATCCTTCCAGCAGACCCTCGCTGGGGTTGCTGAAAGCCGTGAGCGCTCTGATTAATAGCTGCGCCTGCCTCCAATCATCCTTTGCCGTCAGCTCCGGCGAATTGATAAGAATGATGGGGCCCAGCTCTGAAGCCCCTGTCTGTTTCTGCTTTCCGCTAAGCCAATTAGTGCCTCTTCTTACACGTTCTCAATTGGCCCATTAACACCTGCTGCCTTCAAACAACAACATACCGCATCAGAGATGACGGGCGTCTCATTGGGGGGAAACATGGGGTGTGCCCCTCTGGAAGGGAGACCGAGATGTGCTCCAGGAGATCGGGGGGGGGGGGGGGGGGGACGCCATCGTTAGAGATGACTTCAATGTATTTAGTTATCAGCCTGATTATTGAAACAGCCGTGTGCTCATGGGAAACACGCTGGATGGCGTCCTGAGGACGAAGAACGTGAGGATCAGTCCCTTAGAGGGCAGCACATGGTTCAAAACAGACGGCGAGAGACAGTCTGCTATGTGGTCAGTGTTATGTCCTCTCTGGTCACTGCCTGGCGCCAGCCAGAGGCACCTAGAGCTTCAATCCAGAAGACAATAGGGACTAGCAGGGCTATTTTTGGGCAGGAACGCACAGGGACGGAGTTCCGGCTGGCTCCTGAGTTGGCCACACCCAGCAGGAACTCATTAGCATAACAGGCCACACCTAACAGCAGAAACTCATTAGGATTGGCTACATTAGGGGTGTGTGGCCTAACATGCAAAGGAGTTCCTGCTACAAAAAAGCCCTGGGTTTTGACAACAAACAAGGTCAACAGAATAAGAAGCAAAAGGTGGGTGTGGCTGGATGAGCACACTTCTGGTAAAATGGGGGGGCGGCCTAATGTGCTAATGAGCTGTGCTGTCAGGGGTGTGGCCTAATATGCTAATGAGTTTCTGCTGTTGGGTGTGGCCTATTATGCTAATGAGTTCCTGCTGGGCTTTTTCTACAAAAAAAGCCCTGGGGACTCGGCTCCTGAACTACAAAGAAGGAGCCAATAGGGATATTGGCGGGAAGTTCAAACCCGCCAAAAGGACCTAGGGTTGTCCCTACACAACTGTATAAAGTTGGCCACCCGGCCGTTAGTTTCCTGTTCCATGGGTTAAGTACAAACAAACGCATCTTCTCCGATGTCGTGGTCCGTGTCCTGATGTCTCGAACCCAGTACTTTTCAGTCAGGTTGTTCAGTGGTGGCCCACAAATGTCACAGCTACATGTCAGGTGTTCCGTAACAGAAATCAGGCGCTCCAGGAGTGTGGGGCCAGTCTTCGGCTCTCTGGGCTGTAAGCAGGGTTGCCAGTCTCCAGGTAGTGGCTGGAGATCTCCTGGTACTAAAGGTAATCTCCAGGTGATAGAGATCAGTTCATCTGGAGAAAATGGTCACTTTGGAAGGTGGACTCTATGGCATCATATCAGAAGAAGAAGAGATTGGATTTATACCCCGCCCTTCACTTGGAGTCTCAGAGCGGCTTACAAATTCTCTTCCCTCCCCCTCCCCACAACAGACCCCCTGTGAGGTGGGTGGGGCTGAGAGAACTCTGACACAAACTGCTCTTTTTCAAGGACAGCTGTGCCAGAACTTGTGACTGACCCAAGGTCACATCAGCAGCTGCAAGTGGAGGAGTGGGGAATCAAACCCGGTTCTCCCAGATTAGAGTCCGCGCACTTAACCACTACACCAAACTGAAGTCCCTCCCCCCTCCCTAAATCCCACCGTCCACAGGCTACACCCCCCAAAATATCGAACTTGGAGCTGGCAACCCTAACCGTAGGGCCGTTCATTAGAGCAGTGTTTCCCAATCTGGGGGTCGGGACCCAAAAGTGGGTCACAAAACCTCTGAAAGTGGGTTATTGGTGGTTACTACCCAATCATTGCTTCCTATCAAGGTAGCCAGCTCCAGGCTGGGAAATACTGAGAGATTTGGGGGGGGAGTGGAGCTTGAGGAGGGAGGGGTTTGGGGAGTGGAGGGACTTCAGTGGGGTATAATGCCATAGAGTCCACTTAACAAAGAAACCATTTGCTCTAAGTGAACTAATCTTTGTCGCCTGGAGGTCAGTAGTAATAGCAGAAGATCTCTAGCCACCACCTGGAAGTTGGCAACCCTGTTCCTACCTACAGTTTGCATGCACAGTAGCTATCACGTGGGCATGCATAGAAGTCTTAGAAGAAGCCAGGCCCATAGCTATAGTGGGGCTTGGGAGGGCTCTGCCCCCTTTCTTAAAGAATGTTCCCTGTAAATGCTTTTTGCAATCATTTAAAAACATTTTTTTAAAAGGTGTGCACTCTTTTAAGCAGAGTGGGGTGCTGTGGCTGACTAATTCCCACACTGAGCAAGGGGGTTGGTGTAGATGACCTCTAGGATCCCTTCTAACTCTGTCGAGAAACTGGTCTCTTGAGAGTTTTAAAGAGAGTTTTTCTGCCTGTTAGCTTTCTTGACTGTAGAAGTCATCACCCCCACCTGCTGGCTTGCTCTCAGAATTGTTGCTTGGGCTGGCAGAAGTGATTAACTTGCAGCCGCTGAGAACTGTCATCTAAAGTGGTTGACGGCTTGCAGTTTAGAGATCTGTCCTGCTAACAGCTTTCTTTTGGCTAAATGGTTAATAGGCTAAGGGCGATGGCTAGCAAAAGAACACCTTTGTGGAACAGACAGCTTGAGAAGACTCAGAGAGCGAGAAGAGTAGCTGAGTCATAATTCTCAGAATTCTGGCTTTTCTTTCTGCGCTGAGAACTTCAGCCCCGCCAGATAAAAAAAATTTGCCCCACAAGCCACAAAATCCTGGCTACGGGCCTGTAAGAAGCCATATTCTATCTGCAGCTTGTCACACCATCAGCTGTCCCGGGAGACAGAAAATCCGGGGATTTGCTTATGATCATACTATGAGCCTTTTGTTGATTTCATTAGTGTGTCTACGTTCTTCTGTCTGGAGATGTTGCAGGGCGTAAGACTGCAGAGCAGAATTCAAAACGGCTGGTAAAGCTGGGTACGGTGGAGGAGATGGCAGTTGGCAATCTGTGGATTAATGACTAAAATGGGAGTGTCCCGCATTACACCAGCCTGCAAATCACTAGAAATTTGTCCCCTAATAACAGGGAGGTTTATTGGGGTGGTTACTGTATAGCAAGGGGAAAGATCTCTGCACATGCGCAGAGTGAATACGGAGCTGGGTTTCAGAGGCAAGATTATTCTTGGTTAAAATATATCTGGTCCTCTCTAAATGTATGTTTTTCCTCAGTGATAGGTGGTGGAGTTTAGGACTGCCCAGAAACACTGCCTCCTCGGTCCTTTGGCCTTAGGATTGCCAGAATTCCCTGCCACAGGAGGTGGTGGTGGCTACAAGCATGGATGGCTCCAAGAGGGAATTATATAAGCATATGGAGCAGAGGTCCATCGGTGGCTATTAGCCACAAGGTATCGATAGGAACTCTCTGTCTGGGGCAAGGGATGCTCTGTAGTCTTGGTGCTTGGCAGGGGGGCAACAGTGGGAGGGCTTCTAGTGTCCTGGCCCCACTGCTGGACCTCCCGATGGCACCTGGTGTTTTTGGCCACTGTGTGACAGAGTGTTAGACTGGATGGGCCATTGGCCTGATCCAACATTGGCTTCTCTTATGTTCTTATGTCTCTCCTAGCTACCAGTGGGGGAGGGAGTGCTGGCATCCCTATGCATTGATTTTTTTAAAAACTCTAGCTCGGTTCTGGAGTTTAAACCTGCTTGAGTGTTATGACTTTTCAGACCTTTCGCTTTAATCCCAGATTTGGGAGGGACACAAGGAGAGGCGCTCGATCCTGGCTATTCCTTGATGGATAAAAAGCCTTCATTTTTCTGCTGCTCCCCTGACCTCACTATTCCAGAGGCGAATTTCCCAGTGCAAACAGAAGAGCCTACCCCCAAATAGTATGACTCCAGTTTTCTACTCAGTGATTTTGGTCAGGAAGTGGGGGGTACTTGGCTCAGCTCCCAGGGAAACAGCCAAAAACTGCACTTTCCCCCTTATATCTCCACAACATAAAGGGCTAGAGACTTCTTTTTAATGAAAGCTGGGAATTTAGAGGAGGGATATGACATGTTTCTGGATGGGCACTGCCCCCATGTGTACCCCAGTAGCTACAGAACTGTGATGTGCGCAACTGTGCAGTCGCACTGTAGTTGGAGATGGCGATATCCTGCCCTCTGTGGGCATGCCATCTTTGACGAAAATGGTTCTAGACCGGGGTTGGCATCCATTTGCATGCCTAGAGACACTGCATACATTATTCCCTTTAGTACTAAATGTGCAATTTTAGTTTTCAGTTTAAATATTTAGCTTCTGGTGCCAACTTAATCAAAGTTGGCAAGACTTCTTGCCATGCCAAATCCAGTGTAAAAAGAAACCAAATCAAATTATAGTCTGATCTTATGCTCCATCATAACTGCCTGGACTCAATGACCTCCGAGCCGTGAAGCCGAGCAATTAAATTTGAACAATGTTCAAGTTGCTAAACCACCAATTAAAATGTCAATCTCTAAATCTCTGAAAGGGAGACATTTTGTGCTAATACCACAGCAAGCCAATACTGATCCATGCTGACAATAAATATTGCAAAAAGAAACACAAGGATTTCTCTGTGCTGTAAAATGCTCCGTAGAACACCTGCTTTTTAGATGATAAACTGTTCAAAGCATCTGATGCTTTGGTCTTTTCTACTAGCAGAAAACTGAATCTGTTACATTTTAAATCTGCGCTGCCTTGAAGGAGCTCAGGTCTCCATATGAGGTTTGTCCCTGCTCCATTTTATTGTCGCATCAGCCTTGTGAGGTAGGTACAGCTGAAAGAGATTGATTGCACCCAGGGGTCATTTCGTAGAAAAAGAGGTGCATGAGCTCATTAGCATAACTCATTAGCATAACTTATTTGCATATGCCACACCCCCTGACATCACCGGAAGTGTGTCAGAAGGCAACACCCACCTCTCAGGCTCCACTGGACTGTTTTGGATTGCTAGCTATTTTTTTTTGGGGGGGGGAGAACGTGCAGATCTGTCCTTGCAGAGGAGGGAGAGCTCGTACCTGAATAAAACCTGGTCTTAAAGGTGCCACTGGACTGTTTTGGACCAGGGGCCCGGGGGGAGGGCGGCTCTGCAGCTTACCTGGCTGCTTCTTGCTCTGACTGAGGGCTGTTGGGAGCAGGGGGTGGGGCTTGTTGCTTGTGCCCGCCCCCTGGGCTCTTTACTGCCGGAGCTCCGCTCCTGTGCGCTCCTGCAGGAAATGACCCCTGTATAGTCTGCCTTTCTCACTGGAAGTCAAGGTGGATGACACAGAGTGAGAGAGCCAGCATGGGGTATTATTTATTATTTATTTATTAAATTTGCTTTGCTAGGCTGCCCTCCCCTACAGGTAGGGCTCAGGGCAGCTTGCAACAATAGTATGCAAAATCCTTACTTTAAAACCAACGTTAAAACCACCTAAAAACAGATAAATAAATAGGAACAATACGTATACAGGATGGCGGGAAAAATCAGCTCCCTTGGCCTCCTGGGGGGGAGGGGTTGCGAGGGATGGGGAAGTGTATGAGAGTGCCAGGTGTCATACTATCCCCATCACTGTCCTCTGCCAAATGCCTGGAGGAACATCTCTGCCTTGCATGCCCTGCGGAAAGGGAATAACTTCCACAGGGCATGGATGTCTTCCGTCAGAGAGTTCCACCATGTGGGGGCCAGGGCCGAAAAATCCCTGGCCCTGGTTGAGGACAGCCAGACTTCTCTTGGCCAGGGGACATTCTTATTCCCCGAGTGCAATGCTCTTCCAGGGGCATATTGAGAGAGGCTGTCCCAAAGGTACGTAGGTCCCTGACTGCTAAGGGCCTCCATAGGAGATCTCCGACCATCACCTGGAAGTTCGCAACCCTTGTCCAAGGCCACGAAGGGCTTTGTATGTGATAAAAAAGTAAAGGTTCCCTGGCTCGAAAGCCAGTTGAATCCGACTCTAGGGTTGCGGTGCTCATCTCCGTTTCAAAGCCGAAGAGCCAGCGCTGTCCGAAGACGTTTCCGTGGTCATGTGGCCGGCATGACTAAACACCGAGGCGCACGGAACGCTGTTACCTTCCCACC
The DNA here is from genome assembly GCF_001447785.1 of Gekko japonicus. Lineage (NCBI taxonomy): Eukaryota > Metazoa > Chordata > Lepidosauria > Squamata > Gekkonidae > Gekko > Gekko japonicus. Next base: position 101,565 of record NW_015177020.1, on the reverse strand, counting down.
GAAGTGGTACCTATTTATCTACTCGCAATTTCTTGCTTTCGAACGGCTAGGTTGGCAGGACCTGGAACTAGAGACGGGAGCTCACTCCGTCATGCGGCACACTCGGGTCTCGAACTGCTGAACTACCGACCTTCCACAGCCTGCAGTTCAGCATCTTACACTTGAGCCACCGCAGCTCCTTGTATGTGATAGCCAATTGCTTAAATTGAGCTTAAGGGAGAGTTTTAGATTGAAGGATGGGAAGAACATGAGCAAGTTGGAAAGCCCTGTGGAAAGAGTTGAAGATGGGGAATGGGAGTGAGTTCCAGGGAGTCATAAGTGAAGTGGTGTGAACGTGGAGGAAGAAGGGAGAAGGTGTGGGAGTGGAGGTGACATTTCAGAGAAGAGGGAGAGGATGGGAGATGGACAGTGGGACTACGGCTCAGTGGTAGACCTTCAGATTTGCAGGAAGAAGATCCTGGGTTCGATCAGCGGTGTCTCCAAGAAAAAATGGTTGCCCGTATTGGCAACAAAAGACGAAAGAGGGGAGAAAAAAACTCACCTCCCAAAAAATTGAATGAAGAACCAAAAGGTTAAATACAGCAAATTTAAAGGCCCAATAATATTAATGGTGAATATACAACATAAATATTATTAAATATACAAAATATGTGTATTTATTTTTTTAAGGTCCCGGAGGGGATTTTTTATTGCATTCTCTATAAACTAAAATGAAAAAAAAAAGGGAAGGGAAAACTACACCCATGGGAGAAAGGAAAGGAAACCAAACTAAAAACCCAAGAATAGGAGATCATTACAATAGCTTGTATCACTGTTAGTCTAAAATGCTATGATTACATTGAACACAGTCAACCATGCTATATTATTTATCTTTAAAACCATTATTTTCACTATTTAAAGAAAATCAAAAGAGCATCATCAATAGCCTTAAGGCACAATTCAGAGTTCTTCAGCCTTCATTTTGTTTTATCTTTTCTAATCCTTCATTGGCATTCTCGCTTAGGGGCTGCTGCCCCTTTTTATTTGTATTTATTATGAATCAGATCAAAACCAAATGTAGGCCCAAATGGTAGCCTCAGATCAGGACAAGAATCATACAATTATATCAAATATAAACCATAGGTGACCATAACCATACACATTTTGACCAATTGGCCTTCTTCAGTGGCCGAACATATTTATTGCACATCGGCTTAGACAACACAACAATTACTAAAATTAGGACCAACTGGAAATTGTTCTGGAGAAGAAAGGAAGAAAACACGTAGGGGTGGGGTTGTCAGATCTAGGTTGGGAACCCCCTGCAGACTGGGGACAGAGCCTGGGGAGGACCAAGACCTCAGTGGGGCACAAGGCCACAGAGTCCACCCTCCGAAGCATCCATTTTCTCCAGCGGAGCTGATCGCTGTAGTCTGGAGATGAGCTGTGATTCCGGGGGGATCCCTGGGGCCCACCTGAAGCAGGGACCTTATCAGAGAGACCAGATATCACTTTAGGCAGTAGAGAGCTTAACAGCCCAATGATCTGTCTTGTTATAAGGAAGTCTCATATGCCTTCGGGGAGGGCGGGATATAAATCCAAAGAATAAAAGGAATAAATAAATAAATAAAAAAGGATGGATAGAAGAAGAAGAAGAGATTGGATTTATACCCCGCCCTTCACTTGGAGTCTCAGAGTGGCTTATAAACTCCGTTCCCTTCCCCTCCCCTCAAGGGACACCCTGTGAGGTGGGTGGGGCTGAGAGAACTCTGACACAAACTGCTCTTTTTCAAGGACAGCTGTGCCAGAGCTTGTGACTGACCCAAGGTCACATCAGCAGGTGCAAGTGGAGGAGTGGGGAATCAAACCCGGTTCTCCCAGATTAGAGTCCGCGCACTTAACCACGACACCAAACTGGGTGTCCCAAGGTACACCTGATCCTGGTTCCTCATCTCCCTGTCACCTATTTTGGAATCTCTTGATCGACACTTCTGCCAAAGAAGTCTAAATCCATCTGTATGCATCAAGAAAGTCAAAGACACATTCCATCTCCTTTTGACGGCTATCTGTTTTTGTCACGATCTTGTTATTGTCGGGCTTCCGACCGACCGTCGGCATCAGAATAAAATTACGTCCACGAGTGTCTCACACGGTTGTCTTACCAGACGCTTACCTGCTAAGCGGACCGTTTAAATCACCACGTCGATCGTCAGATGTCAAGGGGGCTTGACGTTGACTTCATCTATAAAAGGAACGGTTTTTTTTAAAAATACCATCCCCGATCTCATCAATCTTCCCCCGGAAAGAAACTGCTTTTTCCAATAGCAGTTTTGTCACGATGAGTACATAATGTACATAATGCTACCTCCCCCCCGCCTTTTTTTTTTGCCCCATCAGCCTTCTCTCTGCCTTGTTACGGTCATTAATATCCTAAACGCAACCCCAGCAGAATGAAGGGAAGAGAAATAAGTTTTTTTTTTAAAAAATCCACAGACCTAGCAGGTGAGGATGTTGCCAAGTTGGCAGAGGTTGAAAGCCCCGGGGGGGGGAGGGAGAGCAGATGGCGAGAACCTGAGAAACCTACAGACAATAGGAAAATCGTCCAGCAGCAGCTGGTCAATAGAAATTTGGGGTAATAGAGGGCAGAAGGGTGTGTGTGTGTGTGTGTGGGGATAAAGTTGCCCTTTTCTCAGACAGTGACTGCCTTCTATGTTTAGAGTCCAGTGGCACATTTATGGTTTATTCAAGGTATGAGCTTTCGTGTGCAAGGCACACTTTTTCAAATACTTTCCGAAAAATAGTCCTCCCCAGGACTCAACAGGGATGTTGGTTTCCTATCTCAATACCTACGCTGACTCATCTAGTCCTCACATGTATTCTCAACAAGAAGGACTACAAATCCTCTTTTGAACTATGGTGCTGGAGAAGACTCTTGAGAGTCCCTTGGACTGCAAGAAGAACAAATCAGTCAATCCTAAAAGACATCAACCCTGACTGTTCCCTGGAAGGCCAGATAATGAAACTGAAGCTCAAATATTTTGGCCACCAAATGAGAAGGGAGCACTCACTGGAGAAGACCCTGATGCTGGGAAAGATTGAAGGTCAAAGAAGACGGGGATGGCAAAGGATGAGATGGTTAGACAGTGTCATCGATGCAACGAACATGAAGTTGAGCAAACTTCAGAGGACGGCGGAAGACCAGAAGGCCTGGCGGGAGCTGGTCCATGGGGTCGCAAAGAGTCGGACTCTACTGTGCGACTGAACAACAACAAATATTAGAATACTGAATGTAATGCTGGGAGTATTGGGATGTTTTGCTGACAGGACACTGCATCTACCTCATAAAGTGCTGTTAAGTGATCTCCATGCCTGAAACGTTCTCGGTTTGCTTCCCACAGTTAAGGAAGACGCCTTTAGACATTTATCTGCTGTTTTGACATATTTATACTGCTTTACAACTGTTGACCTTATAACCTTCGCTTGTTATTTAGTGCTGACTTAGCATACCTTAAACGTCATCATGTTACATGTTAATTTGTTGTTTAAGTTCCTGTCTATAAGTTTGAACCTCACCTGCCATTCCAGTGTATTTGACAAAGTGTGCCTTGCAAATGAAAGCTCCTACCTTGAATAAACCTTTGTTGGTCTTAAAGGTGCCCCGCTGGACTCTAAAGTTGTTCTACTGCTTCAGACCAACACGGCTGACCACCGTCTGATGTCTGTGTTGTGTGCCAAGAACCCCCAACCTTTTTGAACCTGTGGGCACCTTTGGAATTTCGACAAAGTGTGGTGGGCAGCAATGCTCCCTCTAAGCTGTGGAGTCACGTGAGCAAAAATTCTACTTTGCAAGCTACTGGCATTAAAGTTGTGAGCGAGCCATTTGGCTACTGTATAAATCAGTTTGTTCTGGAGCCATCCTTCATGAGCTAAGTAAAAAAGTGCATGAGCCGGAGGCTAAAAAACTGTGAGCTGGCTCACACTAACTCAGCTTAGAGGGAACAGTGATGGGCAGCAGTATTCCCGCTAAGCTGAGTTAGTGTGAGCTAGCTCACAGGTTTTTAGCCTCCAGCTCATAGATTCTTGTCTTCGTTCAGGAAGAATGGCCCCAGAGCAAACTAATTTATGCAGTAGCCAAATCGTTTGCTCACAACTTTAATGCCAGCAGCTCAGAAAGTAGAATTTTTGCTCACAAGACTCCACAGCTTAGAGGGAACATTGGTGGGCAGTGCCCCAAAATGACTCCTGCAGGAGGTGGAACCAGCCACACAACAGTGACCTCAGCTTACCTACAGTGAAGCCACAGCAACGTCTTTAAAACTCCGCACAGCTAATTGTTGCGGAATCAGGGCCTCAGCTGAGCCTCAGTCCCTTGCAAACCCGTTTTGTATTTATTTCTATAGCTGAACCTTTGGTTTCCCAAGATGCTTCACGACTTAACCGGTGCTTTAGCCTTTGTGTTACAGATGGCCCGGTGCACGACTTTTGCCTTATTGTGTGTTTATACATTGGCCGTTTATACACAAGGACACAGACATCTTGCAGGTAGTTCCTGGGTGTTTTTGACATGAGACTGTGATTGTCTTTCAAATGACCGATCCCAGCATATATTCAGAGGACGCTTAGGCCGGTGAGAGAGTCAGGTTGCCAGCCTCCAGGTGGGGCCTGGGGATCTTCTGGAATTACTTGCAAACTCCAGACTACAGAGATCAGTCCCCCTGGAGAAAATGGCTGCATTGAGGGGGGTGGACTCTATGCCCGGGAATTCTGTCCCCTCCCCAGTCCGTGACCTTCACAGGCTCCATGCCCCAAATCTCCAGGTTTTTCCCAACCCAGAGTTGGCAACCGTACCTGGGAGGACTGTTCCACTTGCCTGGAAGTCTGAATGAATTAATAGCTTCAAACTCCTGAAACAAACCCAAATCCCCCTTCATGAATTTTTATATCCAGTACTCTGTCTGTATAGAATATTTTGCCACCGATTGATTTGTGAATAGGTTAAAGAATAAAACGCCATTAAAAAAACATGCTGCCCAGTTAATTGGAGGGTACCTTTCTATTTGAACGTGATTCTGTATTGATTAATCAAATCGATCTGTTGACTAAATGTATTGATTGGTATTCTTTGGCACGGCCAATGTCCCAGTTTCTGAACAGAGCTGGGACGTCAAAGTTTACATGCACAATAATATGGAAATGCTATCGTCTGACAACAAACTATTCTGGAGGAAATCCTTTCCTTAGTTTCTAATCAGCAAAACTCAGAGCAGGGCAGGGCAGGGCAATGGCTTGGCAGCAGAGCATTTGCTTAGGGATGCCAGCCTCCAGGGTGGGAACTGGAGATCGGCTGGGATTACAGCCAGTCTCCATATGACAGACATCAGTTCCCCGGGCTGCTTGGGAGGGTGGACTCTATGGCATTGTATAACAATAGGGCTCTCAGCTCTGGGCTGGGGAATACATGGAGATTTTGGGGGTGGACAGGGCTATTTTTGGGCAGGAACGCACAGGAACGGAGTTCCGGCTGGCTCCTGAGTTGGCCACGCCCACCAGGAACTCATTAGCATAATAGGCCACACCCAACAGCAGGAACTCATTAGGATTGGCTACATTTGGGGTGTATGGTCTAACATGTAAAGGGTTCCTGCTACAAAAAACCCCCTGGGTTTTGACAACAAACAAGGTAATCAGAATAAGAAGCAAAAGGTGGGTGTGGCTGGATGACAACACTTCTGGGGACATGGGGGTGTGGCCTAATATGCTAATGTCCTTTCCGGGTGTGGCCTACTATGCTAATGAGTTCCTGCTGTTGGGTGTGGCCTGTTATGCTGATGAGTTCCTGCTGGGCTTTTTCTACAAAAAAAGCCCTGGGGGTGGAGCCTGGAGAGGGCTGGGAAGGGCGAGGGGAGGGACCTCAGCAGGGTATAATGCCACAGTCTCCCCCCTCCAAAGCAGCCATTGTCTCCAGGAGAACTGATCATGGTTGTCTGAGTATCAATTGTGATAGCAGGAGATCTCCAGGTACCACCTGGAGGTTGGCAAGCCTCTGTACCAAGGAGATCCCACCTGTCCCCATACTCTATCCTCCCCTGGCTTTAACCCCAAAAACTCTAGGTGTTTCCCAACCCAGAATTGACAACTCTAGCGTTGAATGCAGAAGGTCCCAGGTTCAATCAGGGCCATCTCCATTTAAAGGGCCAGGAAATCAGCATTGAGCAAGGCCTTAGTCTGAGACCTTGGAGAATTTCTGCCAGTCCGAACAGATAGACAGTGATTGTTCTACCTCTGTTATAAAAGGTAAAGGTTCCCTTGCTCGAAAGCCAGTCGAATCCGACTCTAGGGTTGCGGTGCTCATCTCCGTTTCAAAGCCGAAGAGCCAGCGCTGTCCGAAGACGTTTCCGTGGTCATGTGGCCGGCATGACTAAACACCAAGGCGCACGGACCGCTGTTACCTTCCCACCGAAGTGGTACCTATTTATCTACTTGCAATTTCTTGCTTTCAAACTGCTAGGTTGGCAGGAGCTGGAACTAGAGATGGGAGCTCACTCCATCATGCGGCACCCAGGTCTCGAACTGCTGATACTTGACCTGTAAATTTGTCATATTTCACGGGGGGGGGGGAACCCCAAAGTAGACTTCAAGAGTTTTCCCCCCAAGTTTCCAATATAGTGGAAAGGGGTGGGTACACCTGTTCTCTGGAGGCCAGATCTACCCACTTAGAGGACAATATTTTCTGTAATGAAATTTGACTTGATCCTTACAGTGTTTAAATTATTGTTAAAACACAGCTTAAATATAGTTTAAAAATAGTGTAAAAGAACTCATAGTTTAAAAATAGCTTAAAAGAAATCATTCTGAGATTTTTACAAGGTTATGGAAATAGTCGTAAGAAACCAATTTACGCAGTAGTCAAATGTAGGCTCGCTCACCACTTTAATGCTACGCAGTTCTTTGGGTTTTTTGCTCACGTGGTAGAATTTTTGCTCACAACACTGTGTTGCTTAGAGGGAACCCTTCTGCGCTCTTAACCTTGCACATATTTGTGTGTGTGTGTGTGTGCAGATACTCTTGTATATTGGTAAAACATCACATACAAAAAGTTTCAATAGGAACCCATCCTTTGACTATATCAAAGTTGTCATTTTTATCAGTGTGCATGTGTACATTGGTAATGTGGATTATAGAAAAAAAGACAGAAGTGAACGGAAAGAACTGAAACTAGACATGCTCAACAACATTATTATTATTATTTTAAATGAAACCATGGAGAATTCCTTATGCATTTGTTTCCTCTTTGGAGAGGAGGCCAGGTAGTTCAGCATCCTAAAATCTGGGAATAAATTTGGACGACGGGAAGTTTGGAAGCACGCCTGTTCCATAACTGAAGGATGACCGACAGAAACACCATTCTGCGCGCCCCTGCAGAGTGAATGGGACCCTCCGAACCAGTGCTTCCCCACCTTATGGGCCCTACATTCTTCCACCCGCAAGTTGCTGGGCTGATGCCTGGAGTAGCTCCGCTGTCAGACGCCTCCGTTCCCTGAAGGACATGGCGGCTTCTGCTTCCTCCCCCATCCAACGGCATCTCTCTGTTTCTTCCCTAATTGGGGAGGACGAATGATCCGGAACAACCAGCCAGAAGAAAATAACATGCAATTAGCTCCTGCGATGAAGAGCTGGTGTCTTTTGTTGCAAACTGTGAGCTGGCAGCTAGGAACTTTGAAGCGGCCACCTGGCTTCCCCCGGCAGCACATTCGGCGCCTCTTTTTCTTGCTGATTAGACCTCAAAGGCAAAAAAACCCCAAACCCCGAGCACTCTCTGGATGGGTGTCAGCAAACAGTACGGTTCGGAGCCTGTCAGGTGCAGCCGTGATTAATCAAGGCCTATTTATGGAAGCCGATTCATCAGAAGGGAATGTAATGGCCTCCCAATCAGCGGAGAATCTGAGTGAGGCATTTCCATATGGGTGACCTTGTTGGGTGGGCTCACTGCCGGCTGCTCATCGGGAAAGACAGCACTCAGGGCCCAGCTGCAGGCTGCTACTGAGGGGGACACGCTCTCCAATGGGCAAGCATCTCCGTGCAACTCGCTTGGCCTGATTCTTGGTTCTGTACTTAAAATCTCACTGCTCTTCAACCAGAGAGGACCCCCCAGAGCCTCTATATATATAAAAAAAAATAAAAATTACAAATATACACATACCCCAAAATAACAGCCCTTAGTTAAGCAGCAATTAAACAACTAATTAGAAAGGCAAGACCATTAATTAGGAATCACCTCTCATTATAGGTTTATGTACACGATTCCCATTTAGCTGGTTCATCAGTGGTTGTGAGTGGGCCACGGTTGTTCCAATAAGACCATTTAAGAACATAAGAGACGCCAATGTTGGATCAGGCCAAAGGCCCATCTAGTCCAACACTCTGTCACACAGTGGCCAAAAATACCAGGTGCCATCAGGAGGTCCACCAGTGGGGCCAGGACATTAGAAGCCCTCCCACTGTTGGCTTCTAATGTTGGCTCCCACTGTTTCGATCGGGGCTGCTTCCAAACAGAAGAAGAAGAAGAGATTGTATTTATACCCCACCCTTCACTATCCAAAGGAGTCTCAGGGCAGCCTGATATCCCCTTCCCTTCCCCTCCCCACAACAGACACCCTGTGAGGTAGGTGGGGCTGAGAGAGCTCTTTCAAAAACTGGTCCTGAGAGAACAGCTCCGAGAGAGCCATGACTGACCCAAGGTCACACCAGCAGCTGCTTGTGGAGGAGTGGGGACTCAAACCCAGTTCTTCCAGGTTAGAGTCCATGCTTCTAACCACTACACCAAATTGAATGCCAGGGGCTAGTTCCAAAACCCTGCCTGCGGTGCATAGTGGTAAATGGAAATCCTGAGAAATCTATATTTATTATTTAAGGGTTGCTTCCATATGGGAGTTTCACTCCATTTTTGGAGCACCCGAATGACACCCTCCCTTCCACCATCCACTGTTCATTCACTCCCATGCCAGCTCAGACATTAGGTATAGCACTACAGCGTCATATCGCTACAGCATCATATCGCTATTGCAATATAGTTACTACTGATTTTTTTGAGCAGCAAAAAAGCCCTCAGGTGACATGATGGGCATGAAGGAAAATGGAGGGAAGGCACATCGCTTGTTCCAGTGTGGATGCTCCATGGCTATTGTGAATGCCAATACAACAGGAAATCATTGCCACATGGAAGGGACCCTGGACTTAAAACCTGCTTTTTCATTTGAGATCTTTAAAGTAGTTTTAACACATAATAAAATGCTATTTCTGTATTAAACATTAAAGGTATCAAAATCCTGATACAAAGCAGCAGATAATATTTAGAAACAGCACCCAGCGAACAACAACCCAACGGTCTGAAGCAGTATGTTTCTAGTGCCTTTATAAAAGGACTGATCAAGGACTGATCAAGAGGATCTGCTTGCAGGTTGTTCCAAAACCAAGGGGCAATCACTGAAAAGTCCCCGCCTATATTCTTGCCCATGATCTGAGGCCCCATCGGGGGTAAAATGTGTGGCAATTTAGAGCAGGGCCTTTTCAACTGTGGCATCAAAACTTGTCAATACCCTCCCTTTTGATGTTCAGACAGTGTTGGGATTTCTGCTTTTCCAGTGCCAGATGAAGAGCTATTCAGTAAGACCTCTTTTTATTCTTTCCACTGTCTAAGACTTCAAAATGATGCTTTTATCTGGTCTTAACAGTGCTGCCGGTTTTGCCCCCTGCCCTGTTTTTAATTTGGATTTGAAGTCTGCTGACTGCTTGCTGTATTTAATCTTTCTCTTCTATTAATCTTTATATCTGTTGCTCTGTACGTTGAATTTTAAATTGTGTGCTTAGGTGATTTAATTGCTTTCATATTTGTCAGTCCCTCTCCACCCCCCTTCAGGAACAGCTTTCTGGTTGAGTGGTGGGGCAGTAGTGTCCGCCTCCCCCAATAAAGAGTGTGTTGCCAATATAGAGCCATTTTAGAGTAAATGACGATGTGACTGGGGTAGCAGAGTGTTGTTGCTCGTGAGTCGATCTTGTTGGGTTTAATACCAAAAGGAGCCTGCACCCCCTCCCCACATTGCTTCTATAGGGTTACCAACTTCAAGGTAGGGCCTGAAATTCTCCTGAAATTAGAAATGATCTCCAGAATAATGAGATCAGTTGCTCTGTAATCAATGGCAGACTCTCTTGTATACCACAGAGTCTAAGAGAGAAGGAGGAGAGGAGGAGGAGGAGATTGTATTGATATGCAGTTCTGCAGGGCCTGCAAGACAGAGCTCTTCCACCAGGCTTTTGAGTAGGAGCTGCCCCCCCCCACTACACTACCACCGTTGTGGGTTGGATGAAGCTCTGAGGAAACATCCGAATATGGAAGAAACCCTAAGCCGTCAACTTGGAACTCGGACATACAATCCGTCATCCTTGGACTATGTTATCACTGAGCACTTTGTTTGTATAGGATTCTAAGATGTACTATGTTTTTAAATTTATTATGTATATTATGTTTTTACTATGGCAAGGTTCTGCCTCGCCTCTGTAAGCCGCCCTGAGCCTATGGGGAGGGTGGGGTATAAATGTGAAAAAATAAATAAACAAACAAAATACCCCGCCCTTCACTATCTGAAGGAGTCTCAGAACAGCTTACAATCACCTTCCCTTCCTCTCCCCACAACAGACACCCTGTGAGGCAGGTGGAGCTGAGAGAGCTCTCTCAAGGACTGCTCATGACAGAACAGCTCTCAAAGAACTTGTGATTGACCCAAGGTCACACCAGCAGCTGCATATGGAGGAGTGGGGGATCAAACCCGGTTCTCCCAGATTAGGGTCTGCGCTCTTAACCACTACACCAAACCGGCTCTCCTTTTGAGCATCACACTCTTGTTGAGTTCTCTCCCCTCTCCAAACTCAGCCCTCCCCACACTCCACCCCTGTAATGTATCCGATTGCCACGTGCGCGACCGTTGGGCCATGCGGTCGCGCACAAGTCCAAAGCTTCGTTCCGTGAGAACAATAGCTGAGCGGATCCTAGCCCGCACCAACCAGAGGGCAAGGTCCGCGGCCGAGAGCCTATGAGACTCTCGGCCACTGTAAATAACCTATAGGGTCACTAGGGGGTGTGTTTTGGTGGTGGGTTCTGGGCATATATACCGGCCTGCGTGCCGGGGGTCCCTGTCTTGTTCTTCACTAAATAAAGTACTCTTGCTGAAATCACTCTTCGTTCTGAGTACTTTTCAACCCCCAAATCTCCAGCAGTTCCTAAGCCAGGCTGGCAACCTCAAGGCTGTTTTTGGGCAGGAACGCACAGGAACGGAGTTCCGGCTGGCTTCCGAGTTGGCCACGCCCACTACAGCCAAAAACTCTGCATACGTGGCTACAGGGGGAAGGCCTGGAGAGCGACCCCCCCCGGCGACTCTGAGGCAGGTGGGCTGGGGGCCCCCTGGAAGGATCGGGGAGGCATTTAAATGCCTCTCCTGGCCTGTCAAGGGCTGGCTTGCCCAGGCGCCCCGCAGCCAGAGGGCGACCAGGCAAGCCAAGGGAAGGCAGTTTAAACTGCCTTCCCTTCAAGGGGGGGTTTGCCCGGACAGGCCAAGGGAAGGCAGGGTGTGTGGCCTAATATGCTAATGAGTTTCTGCGGTTGGGTGTGGCCTATTATGCTAATGAGTTCCTGCTGGGCTTTTTCTACAAATAGAGCCCTTGGCAACCTGATTACCTCCCCTGAAGTTGTCACCCTAGTTTGTTTTCCTTCTGTAGCAGAGCTCTGATGACAGAATTCGGCCTAAGGAGAAAGTACCTGGTGATGGGGTACGGTGAGGAGGAAGGAGGTTCAGCTTCTCTGCTGCCTGTGTCCTTCACTGTTAGACCCCTACCAACTCCTGCCTTCTACGTGAACAGGGCAGATGTGGGCTACAATGGTGGTGACACTCCCCAGAGGTCATTTCGGGGGGGATCGCGGGGGATCGCAGTTCCCCCGGGTGAGGTACGGATGCGGGGCACATGACGAAGCCCCGCCCCCTGCTTCCGGCCGCCCCGCTTCCGGCCCTCATTCAGCCAGGAGGAGGCAGGAGAAGAGGGAGGGTAAGTTGCTTCCTCGCTGCTTCTCCCCACCCCTGCCTGCCTGGGGCCAGGGAGGGCCTTCGCGGGGCTTCCTTGCACTCCTGCCGGCCTTGCAGGTCCACCGCCGGGCCCCTCATGGGGCTCGGCAGTGGAGCTGCAAGGCTGGCGGTGGTGGCCGGGACCATTGGGGGCGGGGTGTGTGGCCTTATGACACACTTCTGGTGATGTCAGGGGGTGTGGCATATGCTAATGAGTTATGCTAATGAGTTCCCCTGGCTCTTTTTCTACGAAACGACCCCTGACACTCCCAACAGCATCTCATCGAGGGCCAGGGTAGTGTACTGTCTTAGGAACTGGGAAATCCCCATTCAGACTTGCATGAAGCTTGCTTGGCGGGGTTGCCAGCTCCAGGTTGGGAAATTCCTGGAGTTTTGGAGGGTGGAGCTTGGGGAGGGTGGAGCTTGGGGAGGGTGGAGTTCAAGCAGAGGCAGGAGCTCATCAGAGATGCAGGGCCACAGAATTCACCCTGCAGAGCAGCCATTTCCCCCCAGGGAACTGCTCTTTGTAGTCTGAAGATCAGTTATAATTACGGGAGAACTTCAGGACCAACCTGGAGGTTGTCAGCCTGTTGCTGGGTGACCTTGGGCTCCTCCTCCTCCTCTCTTCTTCTTCTTCTTCCTCCTCCTCCTATAGCCCTTTGTTAAAAGCATAACTTTTCCACTCATGAAAGGCTTCTCCTAATGCTAAAACAAAGGCATTCTAACTTCTCATCTGTGTCCTTCGGTTACTATATTCAAAACTTGCTTGTGCTTTGGGAAAGAACAGTGGGAAGGTAACCTTCTCAGTCACAGTTGACAATAGAGAAGAATGTGCTAAAGAAAATATTCTTCTTACCAAGAAATCATAACGTCAGATTCAATACCTTTTGCTCTTAGCACAGTAAAATCAATTCCCACCTATGTGGGACATTTCAGGTGTTCTCAAAAACGTGTTACAGAATAACTTTTCTTTTTCACACTTTCCATACCCTGGAGGAAATGGCTGCTTTCGAGGGTGGACTCAATGGCATTATGCCCTCCTGAGGTACCACCCCTCTCCAAACCCTGCCCTCCCCAGGCTCCACCCCCCAAATCCCCAGCTGTTTCTCAACCCCGAACTGGCCACCCTATTGGTAACAGTAGCCCCTGACATGGGAGCGCCCAAATCAACTTGTTGCTCTTAGAGAGGAGGTCGGTTTTGGACAGAATCCATCTGAACATTTGGGATTTTTCCTTGTCTTCAGTCAAAACTGGGTTCCATATAAGGCGGGGTTGGGATTAAAGACTTCTTCAACATCTTGTTGCTGCAAGGAACTCTGCACATGCTCTGAGGAAGTGACTACAACCTAGGTAATGTGTACTTAAGCTGAGTTAGACCAACTTGGGTTTTATTTGAAAAATCTGCGCTTTACATTGTTGTGTATTCCTCCCCTCTCCCAAATTTTTGGAATCCAGCCACCCTCTCCTCCAATGTTCCCTCTAAGATGTGGGGTCTTGTGAGCAAAAATTCTACTCTGTGAGCTCCTGGCATTAAAGTCGTGAGCGAGCGATTTGGCTGCTGCATGAATTAGTCTGCTCTGGAGTCCTCCTTCCTGAGCCAAGACAAAAATGTGTGAGCCAGAGGCTAAAAAACTGTGAGCTAGCTCACACTAACTCAGCTTAGAGGAAACCCTGCTCTCCTCCCCCGTCTTTTCTATAATAAAGTCTCTTTTTATAAAGACATTGGGTGGAGCTTCATTTCAGTACAGTATATTTCTCTTGGATTTCTCTCTTAATCTGTTCCATATATGCTAGATTCCCCGGACACTACCTAGTTTGTTTCCACCCCGTTACTCCATTATTGATCTAGTACTCTACTAAAAGCATATCTTCTCGATGGGTCAGTCTAGATGTTCTCAGGAAACACCTGAGTGGAGGCAGCTGGTTACTAGGGTGCTTTTCAGGGAATCCTTGGTCTAAGGGAGTTTCCCAGCAAAGAAAAGCACCTTCCCGCTCCCTTCTGTAGCAACCACATTTTATCCATGACTTCATAATTTTGTAATTTAATTTAGTAATTTTTAGACCCTGTATGGGCTACTGTATGTATGAAGCTAAAATTCTATTTATGCTTACGAGGAGATAAATTATGGATCTAGCACCCCCCCCCCCCCGGACATCTATATCCAAACCCTAAAAGAATTTCACCGTAGAAATCTTTCCCCCTTTCTCCTGGAATGTTTGGTCTGCAGATAATTATCCTGGTTACCTGCCTATCGCCAGGCTGGGGGTCGTGGGGAGATTTCCTTGCATCGGGATTCTTTCTCTCCCTTAGTCCTTGCTGTCACCAAGGCCCTCCCTGCCTTTTCTAGATTTATTTTATTTATTTATTTATTTTATTGAACTTGTATCCTGCCCTCCCTACAAGCAGGATATATTAAAACAATACAATTAAAAATGGGGTTGCCAAGTCTACTTACCTTGGCGGCGGGAGAGCCTCGCCAGGCTCCAGGAGCTCTCCGGCGATGTGCGCGCGCAAAGCACACACGCGCCGCCAGCATGTCACGGGAAGTGACATGCTACGTCGCTCATGTTGAGGGCGTGGCCAAAATGTCGGAGGGAAAACTATAGAGAAAAACTACGATCGGGGCCACACCCCCAAAGTGAGCGACGTGGTTGTGTCACCTCTGGTGACGCAGCCACACTGTGCTTCGGGTGGCGGAGTCACCCCGGGGCCCGATTCCACGGCAGCGGAAATCGGGCCTCCAAAATGGGGGGTTACCCACCACCCGCCCCCACTTGGCAGCCCTAATTAAAAACCACTTTAAAACAAATTAAAAAAGCACAGAATCACAAAACACTGTGTAAAATCTGATCAGATGTCTCAGCAATTAAGATGAAACAGGAGTGTGGGTTCCCAGGTGGCTATTCGAACCCAGGCCACGGATGAGAGGCCCACCAGAAGGGGAGGATGCCTGCTGCCTCAACTAAAAGCCCCGCAGAAGAGCTCTCTCTTACGGGCCCTGCAGAATTGTAATCAATTCCCCAGGGCCCTGATCTCATACGGGAGCTCATTCCACCAGGTGGGGCCTGGCCCTAGTCAAGGCAAGTCAGACATCCCTGGGGCTGGGGATGACCAAAAGGTGTTGATTTGTGGACCTCGGCGCTCTATGGGGTTCATATGGGGAGAGGCAGTCCAGAATACAATGCATGTTTGCTGGGTCAGTTACTCAAAGACCATTTTCTGCAGTTGGGCTTGTAAAATCTGTCTTTTCTGGCTGCGGGTGTTCTCGCCAGGATCTCAGCAAATGCAAAGCGTAGATAGAGAGGCATAGCACATAGTGGTTGCTAAGCAACCGCCTGAGGTCATCTCCAGGTGCTTCTAGAAGAATACAGCTACCTTTACCTCTGGCAGCAGGAGAGGAGGACAAGGTAATGATAGGCCTAAAGGTCTCTTCAGACCTAGAGCCGGTGGGCCAGGCTGGGAAAGGAGATGGAGGATTCTTTATACTGAGAGTGTTGTGAAATGGTTACAGTTTTGATCTAGAACGTAGGGTTGCCACCTCTGGGTTGGGCGATTCCTGGAGATTTGGGGGTGGAACCTGCGGAGGGCAGAGTTTGGGGAGGGAACAAGGGATGCCAACCTCCAGGTGGGACCTGAGGATCCTCTGGATTTACAGCTGATCTCCGGATTACAGAGATCAGTTTCCCTGGAGAAGACAGATGCTTTGTAATTCTAGGAGGGCTCCAGGTGCCACCTGAAGGATGGGAACTCTAAATTGGGGAGACTTGAATTCAAATCCCCACTCAGCTCACAGGGCAATCCTGGGGCTGTCTCTGTCTAGCCCAGAGGTCATTTTGGGGGGGATCGCGGGGGAATGCAGTTCCCCCGGGTGAGGTGCGGGGGGCGGGGCACATGACGAAGCCCCGCCCCCTGCTTCCAGCCGCCCCGCTTCCGGCCCTCATTCAGCCAGGAGGAGGCAGGAGAAGAGGGAGGGTAAGTTGCTTCCTCCCCGCCTCTCCCCACCCCTGCCTGCCTGGGGCCAGGGAGGGCCTTGGCGGGGCTTCCTCGCACTCCCGCCGGCCTTGCAGGTCCACCAACGGGCCCCTGATGTCAGGGGGTGTGGCATATGCTAATGAGTTATGCTAATGAGTCCCCCTAGCTCTTTTTCTACGAAACGACCCCTGGTCTAGCCTACTCCACAGGGTTGTTGTGGGATATAATATAGGGGAGAAATATGTATGCCGGAGCTCCTTAGAGGAAAGGTGGGATAAAAAGATTATCACCTTACCGCAGGTCTAGCGGGTGCATACAAATGCACAACTGTGAGAGTGACAGGAGTTCCACTGCTTTTGTTTTGAAATGGCTTCTTCTAAAAACTCTGAGTGATGGAGCTACATTAGGGAAGGCCTGCCAAGGGAGGGTGCTGATTGGCCAGCTCCAGTTCTGTCATCAGCCTATTCCCACGCATCCCAGAAGTAGTTTGCAACTCTTTGAAAAATGTTTCTTTTAAGAGAGACAGAGAGGGAGCAGATGAATGAACATGTAGCACTTTACTTTTTTTTCGAGGAAGGCAACCACCATTCAGCGCATGGGGAGTCCTGATGGCCAAACTATTATTCAATTTACTGGTTTGTGCATGCCAGCCGGGAAGGAACTGTTGGCAGAGTTTAAATATGCAAAGGAAGTGGAGCACTGTCTGTTTAGAGAACAACAAGTGGGTTTATTAAAGAGGAACAAACTGTTATAGAACATAAGAGAGAGAGAACTTTAATTGTCTAGTCTAACTGCTGAAGGAGGAACAACAACAAGGAGGAAGCTCTGCAGGAGCAGCAAGTCTCTAGAAGAGCCAATCAGAAGACAGCTAGGACATACCTAATTTGAAATTGTGGGCAGTCCCTGATCTAGCTATTCTAACTACCAGTCCTTCAGCTGTCCCCCTGTAGGGTGATTTTTAGATCTTCTCAATAAGGCTGTACTATAGACCTTGCATATTCCAACAGGAAACTGGGTTTGGGCTAGGAAATATCTGGGGAATTTGGGGTGGGGCCAGGAGACTTTGGAGGTGGGGCCAGGAGCCAGGATGTGACATCATTTTTGTGACGTCACTGGGGTTGCCAGGTGAGGCCGACAAGCCAGAAGGGAGTTCTGGCTGTCACATTTAAAGGGATCACATTCCTTTTAAATGCTTTCCCTCCATTGTAAATAATGGAGGATGGGGGCACCTTTTTGGGGTGCTCATAGAATTGGACCCCCTGGTCCAATCTTTTTGAAACTTGGGTTTTTCTTTCAGGAGAGGCACCACCAGCTATGCTAAAAAATTTGGTGCCTCTGTCTCAAAAAACAGCCCCCCCCCCGCCCCAGATACCCACAGATCAATTCTCCATTTTACCCTATAGGGACCAGTCTCCATAGGGTTTAATGGAGCACCCAGCGGCCATTTCTCCCCCCTTCCCTGCTTTCTGACAGCCCTGAAGCAAGGGGAGGGGTTCCAAACCAGGGGATACCATGCCCCCAACTGGGGATTGGCAACCTTAGTTCAGGCTGCAGGGAAAAGAACCTGCCACAATTTCACCTCTTTAATATTAAGTCTAGGAGCTGCGGTGGCTCAAGTGGTTAAGATGCTGAACTGCAGGCTGTGGAAGGTCGGTAGTTCAGCAGTTCAAGACCCGAGTTGCCGCATGACGGAGTGAGCTCCCGTCTCTAGTTCCAGCTCCTGCCAACCTAGCAGTTCGAAAGCAAGAAATTGCAAGTAGATAAATAGGTTCCTCTTCGGTGGGAAGGTAACAGCGTTCCGTGCACCTTGGTGTTTAGTCATGCCGGCCACATGACCATGGAAACGTCTTCGGACAGCGCTGGCTCTTCGGCTTTGAAACGGAAATGAGCACCGCAACCCTGGAGTCGGACTCACCTGGCTTTCGAGCAAGGGAACCTTTACCTAATATTAAGTCTGTCTTCTCGCCAGAACTGTTTCTTCCAGTGTTTCAAAGGATCGTAGACCTGCAGGGGCGCTGGAAGCTCCTCCTGTCCATCCGCTTGCAGTGAAGGGGGATTTGGCAGCTCCCCTCCCCCCCGGCTCTGAAAATATGAGCCCGGAAGACCGGGCCACGGAGATGCACGCCACAAGCCGAGAGCGGAGGTACGCTGCGCCAGGCATATGGTGAGTGAAACGTGCGTCCAGATGGCTCTGTGGTTACAGCATATGCGACTTGCTGTTCAAATACTGAGATAATAAATTATGAAAGAGAGAGCTGTAAATTGTGGATGATGGCGCTAAGGAGCCTTTCATGTACCTCCCTGCGGGAACTCCCTCCGGGAAGTCGGCGTCTATTTTCCTTGCCCTTGCTCTTCTGCTGCCACAGCCGCCAGGCTCCGTCTGGTAAATGGCATTTTAAACCTCCCCCCAGCCCAGGTGCCCAATGTGTTTGTTTAACGATTCTTTCACTGCCCCTCCACTACGCAGACCCATTTGTTAACTCTTTTATATGGGGGGAGGGACACCTGGATGAGGGGGTAGGAAGTGGCTCTGTGGTTGCCAGAAGAGACTGCTTGTCAGCACTATGCGTTCAGAAGAGGTTGATGGGAGGGAGGGAGGTACCTCTGTGATTGGCTGTCTCATGCTGCAATTAGTGCTCTGCATGGCCAGTCAGGGAGACAGGAAGGAAGGGGCCCTATGATTGCCACAAGGATCAGCCAGTCAACACGCTGGTTTCTCCCAAGCTTAGTTTCTTCCATGTTTAGTTTCTCCCAAGCTTAGTTCCATTTGGATGTATGTCTGTCCTCCCCCTGAGCTAGATAGCTCAGGCTAGCCTGATGTCATCAGATCTCAGAAGGTAACCATGGCAGGCCCTGGGAAGTACTTGCAGGGCTATTTTTGGGCAGGAACGCACAGGAACAGAGTTCTGGCTGGCTCCCAAGTTGACCACACCCAACAGGGACCCATTAGCAGGGGTCTTGTTGTAGAAAAAGAGCTGCCGGAGCTCATTAGCATAACTCATTAGCATAACTTATTTGCATATGCCACGCCCCCTGACATCACCGGAAGTGACAGAAGGCCACACCCCCTGACATCACCGGAAGTGTGTCAGAAGGCCCGGCTACTTACCCTCCTGCTTCATCCTCATTCCCAAACGGAATGAGGATCGAAGCAGAGGGCGGGGTAAAGAAGGGGGCGGGGCTTCACCACGTGACCGCCCCGCCCCCTAGAGGTTCTCTTCCGGAGCTCCGTACCTGAGAGCTCCCCCCCGACTAGAGCCCTGCCCATTAGCATAACAGGCCACACCCAACAGCAGAAACTCCTTAGGATTGGCTAAATTAGGGGTGTGTGGCCTAACATGCAAAGGAGTTCCTGCTACAAAAAAAAGCCCTGGGTTTTGACAACGAACAAGGTAAACAGAATAAGAAGCAAAAGGTGGGTGTGGCTGGATGACTATACTTCTGGTGACATGGAGGTGCGGCCTAATATGCTAATAAGCCATGCTCTCATGGGTGTGGCTGGATATGCTAATGAGTTTATGTTGTTTGGTGTGGCCTATTATGCTAATGAGTTCCTGCTGGACTTTTTCTACAAAAAGAGCCCTGAGTACTTGGATGGGACACTGCAAAAAAAGTTCAGGTTTGCTATGCAGAGGCAGGCAATGGCAAACCACCACTGTTCATCTCTGGCCTTGAAAACCCTATGGGGTCACCAGAAAGATAGATCCAGGTGAGTAGCCGTGTTGGTCTGAAGCAGTGGAACCAAGTTTGAGTCCAGTGGCACCTTTAAGACCAACAAAGTTGTATTCAAGGTATGAGTAGGGTTGCTAGACCCCCGGTCTGGCCAGGGCATCCCCTGATCTTTGGGGCTCTGCCTGTGAAGAGGCCCATTGCATGTTGACATGGTCAGCATGATGATGTCACGTAGAAGTGATGTCATCACACAGGGGACGTCATGTGTCGGCGTTCTAGCATTTTGCCCCAAAACTCCATAGAGTTTCAGCCAAAATGCTAGAGGGCCAATGCATGACGTCCCTGGCATGATGACTTCACTTCGGTGTGATGTCATTGCACTGACCAAGTCGCACACAGTGATGTCGCCCCACCCCCACACTCCCAGATGGCTCCCTCCCACCTCACACCTGGGACAATCTGACCTGGCAGCCTGAGGCATAGGGTTGCCAAGTCCGTTTTTGCTGGCGGCGGGGGGCTCCCGGACGGCGTTTTGCACGCGCTGCATGCACATCAGCCGGATGTGACGTGATGATGCCGGGCACGCTGGGGGTGGGGCCACAGCCATTTGAGGGGAAAACATAGAGTTTTCCCCTCAGATGGCTGTGGCCCCACCCCTAGCGTGCCCGGCGTAATCATGTCACATCTGGCTGACGTGCACGCCAGGGTGGAGTTTCCCCCAGGGCCCGATTCCGTGACAGCGGAAATTTGGCCTCCAAAGCGGAGGGAAATCCGCCCCCCAGGGGGACTTGGCAGCCCTACCTAGACATGAGCTTTTGTGTGCATGCACACTTCTTCAGATACAATGAAATGGAAATAGAAATAGCAGTCATGCATATAGAGGGTGGGCAGTAAATAATCATACAGAATAATGAAGGTGTTTTTAACAGATTAAAAGAATCATAAGTTTAGGATATATGGCTAATCTGATTCAGTTCAACTGGGGGGGACTAACATAGCATAGGTAATAAATATGTCAGAATTGGAGATTGATGTATCCTTAACTGTGGAATGGTCGCCATAAATCGGCTGTGACAAGATAGAACGTCCACACACACCCTTAAAATGTGATTGTGGATTCACTGTGAGCTCACAGCCCAAGGCATGTGTGTTTGCATTTGGCCTTGTGTTCTGGTTGAAATGGGATGTACACAGTGGGAAGTGCCCAAAGCTTTGTAAGGCTCTGTTAGAGTTCATACCTGGGTGATCCTGCTGCTTTCCAGGTGTTTTGAGATCAAGCGAGTGTCACAGACATTCCCTCCAGTAGCGCTGATCTGACAGTTAAGGTTTCTTTTTTATCACTGTATATGCTGGTTCAAGTCTCTGCAATTGAATTTGGACTTTTCTTACTTGGGAGCTGGATCTGATAGTGCTTTCTAGAGCCTATCGGGTACGAAAAATCTGAATAAGTTGATATTTGGAAAGTACTGCAATCATTATTGTCAAGGAGTCAGTGGGCTGACCCCCCCGGGCTCCCACAGCAGTTGCACACAAGTAACCAGACTGATGTTATTTAAAAATATATATATTTATGTAATTTATTATAGAGATAGATCAAGAAGGGTAGCCGTGTTAGTCTGTCTGGAGCAGTAGAGAAGAGCAAGAGTCCAGCAGTAACTTAAAGACTAACAAAATACGTGGCACGGTGTGAGCTTTTGTGAGTCACTGCTCACTTCTTCAGATACAGCTAGGATGGGAGTCCATCTGCCCTGTTTATTGGAAAGTGGAGTGATTTCAGGTATGAAATGACATTAGCAGCCAAATGACAATAGCAGGCGAATAACAATAGCAGGTGTGGTTGGATTTAGGTGAGATATGCAGAGGGGTAATAGGCATGGAGAAATCAGCATTGGTAATGAGATAGGAAACCTCGGTCTTGATTCAATCCAGGTGGATGCATTGTCTTGAGCTTCATTATCAATTGCAATTCAGTAGACAATTGCAAGACAATTCATCCACCTGGATTAAATCGAGACCTAGGTTTCCTGTTGTCACAGGCTGGGTTTGGGATGAGAGGCAGAAGTCAAGTCCGGTCCAAGGTCGTTGCCAGGAGAGTCAGAGCAAGAGTCTAATTGTGAGTCTGAAAGAGGGGTCGTGTAAAGCAGGGAGCCAGGAATCCGAGCCAGAGTGGGGGTCTGAGGATAGGAGCTGAAGGTGAAGCCCTCGTCCGGAAGCAACCACTGAGTTGGCTAAAATGTTGGCAGAATCCCTGCGCCCCCTGCTGGACCAGATGACTAATCTCAAGGAACAGTTGTCAATGATGAACCAAAGCATCACTACTCAGCAGCTTCAATTGAACGAGACTCTTAAAATCACGGAGCAAACAGCTGAGAAAGTGAAAGAAGTTGACGCTACTACCCAAAAGGTGAAGAAAAAGGTGCAAAGGTTGGAAAAGAAGCAAATTTCTACAGAAGAACAACTTTTACAGCTACAAATGGAGAAGGCAAACTTGGTCCTTCGATTCCAAGGTGTCCCAGAATTCAAAGGTGAGAATCTGAAGCAAGTGATGAGCGATGCATTAGCCCCAGTGACAGATTTGAAGGCGGAGTATCTCATGAGCAAAATGGATGTGGCCTACAGGTCCTATTCCGTATATATAAAGAAGAATAATCTGCCTGGGGAAATAGTAATGAGATTCTCGAAGAGGCACGTGAGGGATTCTATCCTGAGAGCGATGGCGGGGACACCCTTGAAAATTGGGGACAGTACCATCAGGATTCTGAAAGACATCCCATTTGAAATAAGACAAAGGAGAAAGAAATATAAAGATTTAATTATTTTTCTTCAAACAAATGCAATTAGCTACCGGTGGTTATATCCAGAGGGTGTAACCTTCAAACTTCAGGATAAAAAAGAAAAGATTGACTCTGTTTCCAAAGCATGGGACTTTTTGAGAATCCAGTTGGGTGAGCCAGAGGAGGTGGATAAAGAGGAGAAGGACAGTAAGTCCAGTGGCGAGCTGGACTTGGAGTCTTCTTGAGAGGACTCTCTTTCTGAAAAAGGGGCGGCCGCCTCTAAAAGTCCATATAAACTGAGGAAAAGAGAAGAAAAGAAAAAATGAAGGCTGGAGGACTCTGAATTGTGCCTTTGAAAATATGGTTTTTAATCATGGGATGCTCTGGGGTTCTCTCTAACAGTTAAATCTAAGTGTTAAAAGATATTTTAGCATGTCTGACTAAGTTCAAAAGATATCAGCGATTTAAAGAATGATTTTGTACTTAAGCTGTTTTAATGATCTCCTTCTCTTGGGTTTTTAGTCAGTAGTGGTTATCTTTACTTTCTCCTTAATTGTAGTTCCCTTCCCTTATTTCTTTGTAGTTTGTAGTCTAATTTAAAAAGCAATAAAAAATCCCCCCCAGGGGGCCAAAAAAAAAAGGATTACCAGTGATGAAACAGCAAATAAAACAAAACAGCTGGCTTCGACTACCTAACACTGTTTAAGAGCTCTGTTAGATGGCTCAAACTTACATCCAGTTGGAGGCCTCTGTTTAACGTAGCCTACGATCTCAGCAAATACAAACATAGAAATGGGCCTGCAGTCCATGGAAATCTCAGCTAGCTAACCTCTGAAATAATATTCCAATTATCGTTTTTGACCCCCTCCCCCCAGTTAGGTGCCGATGACATCCAGTCACGGCACATCTTCGGGAGAAAGCTCTGGAAAATTACATCATTGCTCCTAGTCTCTCCCCCCCCCCCATCACTGAAGATATGCTCTCATGGGAAGCTAACTGCCCGCTTCTACTCTGACCTTGAAGACGCTAAGGTAGCGGGCTGGCTAAGAAACTAATTAGTAGCACCTGCAGCGGAAACCAGGCCTGTTATTATACACATGAACCCCTGAGGGAAGGCAAGATAACACTTTGCCTCATAATTATTATCAGTGCACTTCTAACGTCTGGGTGGGAAAGTGTACATGCTGGGATTTATGGAATGTCACATTTTGAATGTAATCTTTGAAAACGTGTCTGGCGTGGCATGTCACCAGACCGTACAGAGGCAGCTCACAGTCTTGGATGGCTTGCTATCCTGTTGTACAGGACAATAGAAGGCAGGCAACAGGCACTGTCTAGGAGCAACAGGCAAAGCTGTCCAAAACCACGGAGGTCGAGTGGGATCATCTGTCCGAAAGCTGACCTATCTTGTCGGTTCTTATATAGTTATTTGGCCAATCAAAGAGCTGGGCTGGAGACAAATCATAGGCTGTAATCAGATGAGCCACTTGATCAGATGCCGTTGCTTCTCCCCACCAGATTTAAAGTGCGTGTCTCCCAGCCCCCATTCGTTGGCCCCTGTCGGCTTCCCATCCGTTTCGCTGTCAGGTGTTTATGACGGAACTGGTCTCACCGTGCATTTCCAGACATCTGATCTCTCCGCTGAGCGTACAAACTGTTTGAAGAGAAGAGAAGAGATTGGATTTATACCCTGCCCTTCACTTGGAGTCTCAGAGCGGCTTACAAACTCCTTTCCCTTCCCCTCCCTACAACAGACACCCTGTGAGGTAGGTGGGGCTGAGAGAACTCTGACACAAACTGCTCTTTTTCAAGGACAGCTGTGCCAGAGCTTGTGACTGACCCAGAGTCACATTAGCAGGTGCAAGTGGAGGAGTGGGGAATCAATCCCGATTCTCCCAGATTAGAGTCCGCACACTTAACCACTACACCAAACTGGCTTTGGTGAGGTCAGATGCTTCTGGTTCCTGGCTGCCATTTTTTTACACTTAGCGATATGCACATGACAAATAAGCAGTTCTGTGCATGCGCACATTACATTTTTTTTTTAAAAAAAGACGCTGCCAGCCTGCCCTTTTTGTGGTACCACGCAGTGCAGTCTGAGCTGTCCACCACAGGATCAGGCTGGATTAGGGTGGTATGTCTGGTCGCACCTCTCCGGAACAAATAGCTTCGGAGAAATTAGAGGCATGGCCAGACAACGCCAAGCCTGCCGTCTGATCGCAGCCAGAATCTGGATAAGACTATACAGCAGCCATTTTTGAATTTGCTTGACACCAAACTAATTCTGCCCTGACCTGGGTTGCCCAGGCTAGCCCGATCTCATCAGACTTTGAAAGCTAATCAAGGTCGGCCCTGGTTAGTATCTGGATGGGTGGCCACCAAGGGAGTCGAGGGTTGCTGTGCAGAGGCAGGCAACGGCAAGCCACCTCTGTTTGTCTCTTGCCTTGAAAAACCTGCGAGGGTCATGATAACTTGGCTGTGAATTGACAGGAGTTTACAAATAAACAGAACTTACGTTGTCAGTTGACCAGTATAGTTTTCCATCATTTATATTATGTATTGGGACTGAAGGAGCTGCGGTGGCTCAAGTAGTTAAGACGCTGAACTACAGGCTGTGGATAGGTCGGTAGTTCAGCAGTTCAAGACCCGAGTTGCCACATGACGGAGTTTGCTCCCGTCTCTAGTTCCAGCTCCTGCTAACCTAGCAGTTTGAAAGCAAGACATTGCAAGTAGATAAATAGGTACCACTTCGGTGGGAAGGGAACAGCGTTCCGTGCACCTTGGTGTTTAGTCATGCCGGCCACATGACCACGGAAACTTCTTCGGACAGGGCTGGCACTTCGGCTTTAAAACGGAGATGAGCACCGCAACCCTAGAGTCGGACTCGACTGGCTTTCGAGCAAGGGAACCTTTACCTTTACCTATTGGGATTGAATAATTCCTGATTGAATCACCCCAGAGACTGGCTGAGCTTGGAGCATAAGAACAATAGCCTGCCAGGATTCTGAAAGTAACCAGTCTAGTAGTAGTGTTATGTAAATAGCCTATCACTGGGAGTGGAGTGTGTTTGGGTGTGGCAATTGCATGCTATTTAACAGAGCTGCAGCTCTGGAGTCTTGTCTTGCTGTTGCTGAAATCACAAATAAAGTTGAGCTGATCCCTAGACTCGAGCCTGCTCATCCGTGGAACCCACTATTTAACAACTTATGCATCTGACGGAGTATGCAGAGGAAGGCACTGGCAAACCACCTCTGTTAGTCTCTTGCCTTGTGATCCTTACGGAGTTGCCATGAGTCAGCGGCAACTTGCGAGCACTTTACAGACAAACAGACTAATGCTGTTTTGTGGGACTCCTCTTGAACCAGTCTTCGGTTTAACAGATCAGTGTGTCGGGATCCTCATGCTCAGTCATGGTTGATTCACTCCGTTATTGTGAACTGGATCCCGAGTTCCCATGTGTTCTCCTCTTTCACTCCCACCCTCCCACCCTGTCCTGCAGCCACCAGATCCACAGCTCTGTTTGCGGAGGAGAGATGTAAGAAAAGGTCCAGGGGGGAGCTGCTTGCTTCTGCAAGAAAAGAGCCTTGAGTTATAGGGTTTACAATACCGGAACATTTTGACGCATTCTCCACCGGTCTTCCCCCCAAATCCATATACTCTTAACAGGTTCCCTTCCCGAAATCTCACCTAAACCTAATCTCATTCATTCATTCATTCATTTATTTTAAATATTTCTGTCCTGCCTCTCCTGCACAAGGTATTTCAAATCAGGTTCCCAAAACGACATTATAGCCAGACAATTTCAGCAGCAGTCACCTCCAATACACATCTTCATCAGTTTCCAGAGGCTGTCCTAAAGAGGTGGTTCTTACCTCCCCCCTCGAAGGCCCATTAAAGTCGTATTGCGATGCACTTTGGCAGCCAATTTCTTTGTAACTGCTCCATCCCGGACTTTTATTTGTCAAATAACTGGAGGAGCTTGCCTTTGCGCCTGGTGTTTAGCAGGGACTGAGGACATCCTGTCTATGGTTGTTGTTGTTGTTGTTTTTTTAACCTATTCCAAATCAGCTGATAAAATGATCTGTAGACGAGACTATAGCACCAACCCCTTGGAGCCCATCAGCACTTCTGCAATTCTGGCAACAAAGTGGTGAGCGCAAGCACAAAATGGCTGCGGCAGAAGGCGGAGCCAGCCCTATAATGTCAGGAAGGGAGGGTATGCGTAACTCTTAACAGTTACGGTATTTCAGGCAGAAGTGAAAAGACTGAAATGAAAACACTGTATAAAAACATTTTCTTGGGCCCCTGCCACACGCGGGGGGGGGGGAGGGAAGCACGGGCAACGTGTGGCTTTTGAAAGCCGCAGCA
>NW_015177020.1:70964-74239 GCF_001447785.1 Gekko japonicus | reverse complement strand
CCGCTCCGAGGCCACAAGTGAAGGGGGGGGTATAAATCCAATCTCCTCCTCCTCCTCCTCCTCCTCCTCCTCCTCCTCCTCTTCTTCTTCTTCTTCTTCTTCTTCTTCTTCTTCTTCTTCTTCTTCTTCTTCTTCTTCTTCTTCTTCTTCTTCCTCCTCCTCCTCCTCTGTAGGAGGTTCTTTTTTGCAGCGGGTTTTCCGGCTTTAGGGACGGATCGGGGATGGGTGCGTGCCGCTTCCCAGATGTTGCAGTGAGATCACGTCCGTTTGCTGCGCCCCCGATCCGTCCCTCTCCCGAGCCAAAACCTTCTGTGTGACCGGGACCGTACATTTTCTTGTTATTGAGTTCTGTCTTTGCACCTCTTTATCATGTTACATGTTAATCTGCTGTTCAGCTCTGGTCTATGATTTTGAACCATTCCAATGTATTTGAAGCGGTGTGCCTGCACATGAAAGCTCATACCCTGAATAAAACTTTGTTGGTCTTAAAGGGGCCTCACGGGACTCTAGATTTGTTCTGTTGCATACATACAGATTGCCTGCAGTTAGGGTTGCCAGCTCTGGGTGGGGAAATGCCTGGAGATTTTGGGGGGTGGAGCATAGGGAGGGCGGGTTTTGGAGATGGGAAAGACCTCAGCAGGGTGCAATGCCACAGAGCCCATCCTCCGAAGCAGCTATTTCCTCCAGGGGAAATGGTCTCTGTTGTCTGGAGATCAGTTGTAATGGTGGGAGATCTCCAGGGTCCAACTGGAGTTGGCAACCCTGTGTGCAGTCACACAAGTGACAACTCTGGTGCTGTGTAGCAAGCTGCTGCCAAAGCGATGTTTTTAAAAATCTCCAAAGCCGATTAAATCTCCGGCGGCCAATTAGAAGCCTTGCTGGGCAAAAGCCCTGCCCACTTCCTAAAAACACTTGGCAGTCTCCACTGGGAAGGTTTTGGTAGGTGCCATGATAGGGAAGCTTGTGTAAGGAACAAGCAAGTCTAGGACGATGCCAATGTGATTTAATGGTGTTTTGACAGGGAGCTATGACGAGGAGCTTTCAGTGAAGCTTTAAAAAGCAAAAAAGAAAGAAAGAAAATAAAAGAAAGAGAAAAGAAAGAGGATCCCTTTAAAAAAGTAGAGGCTTTGCCCAGATAGGGTTGCAAACCTCCATGCGACAACTGGAGATTTCCTGCAATGAATCTCCAGATGACCAAGATCAGTTCCCCTGGAGAAAATGGCTGCTTCGGAGGGTGGACTCTATGGCATTAGGCCTCGCTGAGGTTCCCTCCCCTCCCCAGGCTCCGGGAGAACTCCAGGTCTCTCCTGGAGGTTAGCAAGCCTAGCACAGGCACACTTTCATCTCCCTGCCCGAAGCACGGCAGGAAGGATCCCTTAGGTGAAGGGTTAAATCCCTGAGCCTTTGATCCCAATTGGCTTCAGGAAGTTCTACAAAACTGGATTTTCCACTAAGACCACGTTTTATTTATTTATTTATATTTAGATTTATACCCCGCCCTACCCCGTAGGCTCAGGGCGGCTTTCATCCCACCCCTCCTCTGGGGAGGTCAGTGCAGTATATATGGGCCTCCCCTCCCTTATTTTGTCCTCACAATAGCCCTGTGAGGTTGGCGAGTCTGACAGAGAGGGACTGGCCCAAGGTCATCCAGTGGCAACAGGCAGGGATGGGGGTGGGTATAGTTGTCAGATGCAGGTGGGGGAAACTCCTGGCGATTTGGGGGTGGAGTCTGGGGAGGACAGGGACTGTTAAGTTGCTCACTTAACAAAGAAGTCAGAGAGTGATTCAGCAAGAACACAGCTTTATTCTTCAACTCGAACACAACTCCAACACAGATCAACATCTGATAGCCAGAACAGAACAGTTCAGCTTCTACATTGCAGTTGTCCTGCTTTTAAACTCTCCTGGCTAATGTAGCCACACCCACTGTACAAATACCAACCAATACGGTTGTTCACATAAGGACCAATCACGGACGTTCCAGCTCAGGGAGCTTGCTGTAAAGTGATTGGCTAGGTGCTTCCTGGGCTAGCAATGCGATTGGATGGATTTGGATCCTAGCCCAGGACAAAGCTCAACATGGCAAGTCAATTAGATGTTTCACATATATCATGCATTCAATGGCAGCTATTGAATACATTACAGGGACCTCAGTGTGGCACAAAGCCATAGAGCCACCCTCCAAAGCATCAATTTCCTCCAGGGGAACTGAGCTCTGTAGTCTGGAGATGAGCTGTAATTCCAGGAGATCCCCAGGTCCCACCTGGAGGCTGGCACCCTTAAATTCTGAACCCAAGCTTTAGACTGCACTCTGGCCTTTACACCAACAGAAATCACTATCAGCATGGTTTCCTAAGGGGACTAGCTTTACTACTGAGAAGATCTGGATCCAATTTGAAAAAGGACATCTTTTTATTTTTATCCGCCATTTTTTTTTACACACCCTTGCCGAAACAAACCCTGAGCTCTTTTCTGAAGAGGCGTGGAAAACAAATATAACAAATTGTTTCCTGATTCACGGTTCCCTCAGAAAAAACGTTTTCTCTCTCTTTGGCCTACAGGCTGAGGACCAACGGCCGAGGAGAAGTAACTCCTTTGATTTGGCTCTTCAACTTTCTGTCTCCTTAGGTCTTTTTTCATTCTGTGTCTTCCTGACCTTTTCTTCAGCTTTCCCTCCCTGTCTAACATCCAAAGCATCCGTCAGTGTGAATAGCCGGAAAAAGATATATATATATATATAGCAAGAGAGAGAGAGAGAAAGGGAGAGAGGGAGGGGAGGAGGGAGGGAGACATATAGCTACCAACGCAAGGGCTAAGTTACATCTTTCTTTCTTGATGTCAGCCGGAAAGCCCTTCTTTCCAAACCAGGCTATTAAACATTAATGAAATGTTCAGAGATGTGCCTGGACTCCTAGAAGGCCCCTATTAACCATGAGCTCCAATTTGAAAGGAAAAGTTCACCGTGTTAAATTTGAGGAGAAATAGAGATATAGCCGCTTCCACTGGACGCACCCTGCGAGAATCAGGTTTGTGCAGAGAAGCACGCGAGGTCTTGAGGGTGCACGACGCGGTTCTTTGATACAGGCCGCCGGCTCGTTCGTTCCCCGGGGGAGAATGTGCGGCTTTCATATCAGGTTTTACTTTCAGGGCTTTTCAGCCCACCCAAAGGTTCAGGAAGGGTCAGCTTTGAAACAGGGTACTGTAATAGAAAAATACGCATACAAAAATGTAGTTTGGTAGAGCTGCGGTGGCTCAAGTGGTTAAGATGCTGAACC
>NW_015177020.1:63244-70433 GCF_001447785.1 Gekko japonicus | reverse complement strand
CATGGTCATCCGAGGGAAAACTCTATGGTTTTCCCTCGGATGGTCGTGGCCCCGCCCCCAGCGTGCCCGGCATGCCTGCGTCACTTCCGGGCGACGTGGATGCAGTGCGCACGCTCTAGCCATCAGCCGGGAGTCCCCTGCTGCGGCTGAATTCACACTTGGCAACCCTATGCTGCTGCGTCATCGTAGGTTTGCAGCTTACAGATCCACACCTGAACAGCATACTCAGGATTGCAACAGCACAGACATTTTGATGCAATAATTCAGAGGAAGAGGTGTCAGTTATCAGACACTATTAAATAAGCAAAATATTGCAAGAGTGGTAATGTTTTAAGCATGTTTTTATTTTAAGTTTAAAAAACCCTTCGTGTTTGTGTCCTGTTTATATCTCCGCTACCTGGCACTACATTTTATGACACATGTGGCCTGGCCCAACAAGGTCTCATTTATGTCAGATCCGGCCCTCATAACAAATGAGTTCGACACCCCTGCTCTACAAGGTCACCATAAATCAGCTGTGACTGGACAGAAAAAGAACTCTGCATAGGTTTGGGCTTTTGTGGAGGGAGGCCTTAATTGTTTTGCATACATTTTTCTTTAAAACAAAATCTTCTCTTTTCATCCCCGCTGCTTCTCTGTTGGCCCCTTTCCCTGAACTTGTGATCTGTCTGAATCCACCCCCTACCACCACCCCCCGCCGCTCGCCAGGAGCTCTTCCCTGTCCAAATCTAATTTCGCTCCACTGTTTACATCCCGGTGAGTCTGACACCGGTTTGCTTATTTGATTCTGGTGCCAGGAGTATATTGAGTGCAAATATAATGACGCCTTTATGACCAATATAATTTCAAATTAATTAGGAGGCAACTAATTTTCTCAGCAGGGGAGCCCCTTCAAGATATTGCTGTTTTAGTAATGGCTGTTCCGGTCAATCCTGTTTCATTAAATTTTTACTTTTCAGGACTGCGTGAGACTGTTCCGTTAATCAGTTTGCCTTGAGTAGAATGGTGGGAGACTCGAACAATCAAGGGCAGGCTGAAGACCAAAATGTTCTCGAGCTGATGGATAGGCCGTGCAGGTTTGCCGAATGTTAGGCTTTTCCTGGTGTATATGCACTTGCATGCGAGTAGGATTAGCGTGCACAAATTGACGTCTGCAGCGGCTGCTAACCGAGAAAGAAAAACAGACCTGCCCTGCTCCTTGGCCTCCAGGAGCAGCTCGGTCTACAGAAATCAGAACAGATTAATCTTTTCTTGGCGGATAACCAGATAACCATTGCCTGCTAGCATCAGCTGATCGCTCTTCTCATCTGCTAATCAAGGTATGCTGCGCAGTAGGAATAAACCGAGAAACTGTAGAAAATTTAAATCCTGCTACCTGGGATAAGCCAGGGGTCCCCATCAATGCCTTTCCTGGAGTCTCCCAAGTGTTTTTAGAAAGGAAGTGAACATAAGAACATAAGAGACGCCGATGTTGGATCGGGCCAAAAGCCCACCCAGTCCAACACTCTGTCACACAATGGCCAAAAAACCAGGTGCCATCAGGAGGTCCACCAGTGGGGCCAGGAGCCCTCCCACTGTTGACCCCCCCCCAAGCACCAAGACAACAGAGCATCACTTGCCCCAGAGTCCCCATCTATACCTTGTGGCTAACAGCCACTGATGGACCTCTGCTCCATATGCTTATCTAATTCCCTTTTGAAGCCGTCCATGCTTGTACCCGCTACCACTTCCTGTGGCAGTGAATTCCATGTGTGAATCACTCTTTGGGTGAAGAAGTACTTCCTCTTATCTGTTCTAACCCGACCGCTCAGCAATTTCATGGAGTGCCCACGAGTTCTTGTATTGTGAGAAAGGGAGAAAAGTACCTCTTTCTCTACCTGCTCTATCCCATGCATAATCTTATAAACCTCTATCGTGTCACCCTTCAGTCGTTGTTTCTCCAAGCTAAAGAGCCCCGAGCGCTTTAACCTTTCCTCATAGGGAAACTGCTCCAACCCTTTTATCATTCGAGTTGCCCTTTTCTGCACTTTTTCCAAAGCTATAATATCATTTTTGAGGTGTGGTGCCCAGAACTGCACACAGTATTCCAAATGAGGTCGCGCCATTGATTTATATAGGGGCATTATGATATTGACTGATCTGTTTTCAATACCTTTCCTAATAATCCCCAGCATAGCATTGGCCTTTTTTATTGCTGTCGCACACTATACCAACATTTTCAGTGAGTTATCTACTACAACTCCAAGATCTCTCTCTTGTTCAGTCTATGCCAGTTCAGACCCCATGGGGGTCACATGAGGCCTTTGTCCAGCAAGGCTTCTGACTGGCCTAGGGTTGCCAGCCTCCAGGTGGGGCCTGGGGATCTCCCACTTTTACAACTGATCTCCTGGTGACAGAGATCAGCTCCCCTGGAGAAAATGGCTGCTCTGGAGGGTGGACTCTGTGGCATTGTGCCATGCTGAGGCCCCTCCCCTCCCCAAACCCCGCCCTCTCCTGGATCCACCCCCAAAGTCTCCAGGTATTTTCCAACCCAGACCTGGGAACCCTAGACTGGCCATTGAAGATCTGATTGGCTGTGCAGATTTTTAAAAAGTTACCACACCATGACACAAGGCTCTTCACTGTGTTACTGAAGGTAAGCTGTGTGTAGGCAGGAAAATATCCTGAAACAATATGCTCATTTTAAAAAGCATCCTCTTAAACAGAGTTTCTGCTTGGAGAGTCGAAGGGTTACTAACGTAATCGCCCTCTCTGACATCTCATGGTTGTGCCCAGCACCCTGTGTCGAAATTCCACAGGTGCTTACTGGCTGTAAATCGTTGGGGACCCCTGATTTAAGGGTGTGAGTCATGGCATGGCTGATGTAGCACATACATTTATATACATGCATGGAAGTAAACAATCAGTTTTCATCTTTAGCTGGCAAATGCCTCTTCCTTTGAGTCATTGGCTGAACTGCTGTGATGTCATAGAATGTTACGAGCATTCTAACTGCTCTGAGGGCAGCTGTCAATAAGGGAATGTGGGCAAAGCGTAGTTTGTTTGAGAAAAGTGTCCAGTATCAGCATAACTAGCAGCTGACGCTTGTACTAGCACAGAGATTAGAAGCAGGAAAACAGTGCCCCCCTCATATAATTTGCTACCCCAACAGACTGCTTCACATCCAACTGAACGGAACTGTTTTCCGGTGCCTTATTGCAGTGATTCCCCAAGAGGGTGCACGAGGGCACCATGATGTTTGCCAGTGTGGTTCCCGGAGCTGTTTTGCTTCTCGAGTTTTGAGGACAGAATCTAAAGGATCTTAAATGGAATAGAACTAGACAGCATCAGGTGGCTCCTTACCACCAGACTAATTAGGAAAGCACAGAGCTTATCCCAGACAGATGTGCCACAGCTGCATGCACTTGGCTTGGCCATCAACACAGACTTCATGAAGTCTCTGGGCTGGGCATCCTCTCCCTATGGATGTGTCCTTCCTTTCTTTGCCTACTGTATGATTTCTACAGGAGCTGTTCGTCGAACCACAGAGCTGACTGCGGCTATCCTTCTCCTCCCTGGAGCAGAGGGGCTTCAAAACAGCCCTGGAGGCCTAGCAGTACCCATTCAAAAACATCTGCTTCCTGTGTAAGAGGTCTCTTGGCTTGGAATTGGCTATTTTGTCGCAGAATCTTTTAACGTTTTGTGATTGGCTTAACCCCGCCCCCGGCAGCCATTTTGTTATCAGTTCCAGTCTCTGTGGCAGCCATTTTGTCATTGGTCCCTACAGCAGCCATTTTGTGGTGGCACCTACTATTCCTTCCTCAGAATGTCAGAAGCTGAAGGTACATTCTTCTTTGGGCGCTGGAGACAGAAGTTTAGAAGGGAGCTGCAAGCAAGGAGGCAGAGTGCATGTCTCGTCGCCTGTTGCCAGCTGCTTGCTGATGATAGCCTGGAATAGTTGCAGCAGTACTCCCAAGCAACTGGCTGCTCACAAGGGCGTGTTAGGAAGTGCCTATAAAACCAAGTGCTCGGAGCCTGCATGTTGTGGAAGCGACAAGTCCCCAACCTCCTGACTCAGTGATCACAGCCCTGAACTCTGTTCCTGTGACCCTTGGACTGGCTCTTGACTCTGGAATCTTCCTCCCTACCCTTGGCCTGTTGGACCTTGCTTCCTGTATAATGCTCTGAACTGGACTCTGCTCTCTCGATAACTGACCTTTGGACCGAACTTTGACTCTGACTCTGGAATTTGGCTTGGACTGACCCTAGATTCTTGACTAGGGTTGCCAAATCGACCTACCTCTGTGGCGGGGGACTTTGTGCTGGCTCCCGGCAGCATGCACGTCACATGGAAGTGACGTCATGACGCCGGGGACGCTGGGGGCGGGGCACAGCCATTTGAGGGGAAAACATAGAGTTTTCCCCTCAAATGGCTGTGCCTCACCCCCAGTGTGCCCGGCGTCATGCACGCGGGGGGGGGGGGGTTCCCCGGGGGCCGATTCCGCGGGGGCGGAAATCGGACCTCCAAAGCGGGGGGAAATCCGTCCCCCGGGGGGATTTGGCAGCCCTAATTCTGACAGCCTCCAGGTGGGATCTCGGGATCTCCAGGCATTACAGGTCATCTCCAGACTACAGAGATCAGTTCCCCTGGAGAAAATAGCTGCTTTGGAGGGTGGACTCTATGGCCTTGTGCCCCACTGAGGTCCCTGTCCTCCCCAGGCTCCATCCCCCAGAAACTCCAGGAGTTTCCCAACATGGAGCTTGCAACCCTGCCTCCCCACCAGTGGCCATGAGGGACCTGGCAACCCTAGGTGGGGTGGGGAGGGTCCTCAGCAAGGGACAATTCCTTAGAGTCCACCTTCCAAAGCAGCCAATTTCTCCAGGGGAACTGATCTCTCTAGGCTTAGGGTTCCCAAGTTGTCTTCTTGCCGCAGCGGGGGACTCCCGGCTTTTCCCTCGGATGACCGTGGCCCCGCCCCCAGTGTGCCCCGCGTGGTCACGTCACTTCTGGGTAATGTGCACGTCGGGGTGGGGCTTCCCCCGGGGCCCGATCTGCCGCCGGCGGGGAACGGGCCTCTGAGGTGGGGGTTTCGCCGCCCCTCAGGGGGACTTGGCAAGGCTATCTAGGCTAGATAGCAATAGTAATTCCGGGAGATCTCCTGCTGCCTCCTGGAGGCGGGCAACCCTAATTTTAGGCAGAGAAATAACTTCTTTGGCTAGTCCCTTTGGGAATTTGTTAATGGCAGATGGATGAACACTCGAACATATGAAACTGCCTTATAGCTGATCCATCAAAGTATTGTTTACTCAAACTGGTAGTGGCTCTCCAGGATCTCAGGCAGAGGTCTTTCACATCACCTCCAGCCAGATCTTTTAACTGAAGATACCGGGGACTGAACCTGGGACCTTCTGCATGCCAAGCTGATGCTCTGCCACTGAGCCACAGTGGTAGGGAAGAAGATTCCAGGAAGCATATAGAGACTAACGTTCTTGGAAGATCCATGCAGTCTCTGCCTTTGCCTTTTCTCTGTCTGTTACCTGCTCATCTAATTCATGCCCAGGATTTTAGTACCTCTACAGAGGCTTAGGGGGAGTTTATCGGAAGCGAACACAGCAGAGCCCTTTGGTACCCAGGCACTGTCATCCCCTTGCAGCTCATTATCTGTAGATCTGGAATTAATTTTCTGGTGGGACTGGAGAGGAGCGTGACTCATTACAACATAATTACGCATTCGACCAGTGCTGAGCAGGAATCCCAAGTAAGGAAGATGGATGAGATGTCAGCCGCAGAGTACTGAAGGAGGCACTGGCAGAGATATGTAGATGACAGGGGAAGGTAAGGAAGCCTCGTGCAGCATAACGAGGCTGGCTTGCCTGGTGGGCAAATGGAATATTTGTCTCGGGTACCTGCCCCAAAGGGGGTGCTGTGCTGCTAGTAATCTCTTTAAATGCTGTATGAATTGGAATTTGGGTGACATTGGTGGTTTAAGTTGCAATGTGAACCTTAAGGGAGTTATGGGATGGTTGTGAATGGTTGTGTGAGTGTATATGAGTATGGTTGAAGATCACCGAATGATTGCATCTTAATTTCATTGTACTATGTACAATGACAATAAAGTATATTATTGTTGTTGTTGTTGTTGTTGTTGTTGTTGTTGTTGTTATTATTATTATTATTATTATTATTCCTGCAGGTGCTGCAGGGAGCCATAGTAATCTCTAGGAAAGCTCGAACACCCACCAGTTTGGCTTGTGTTCGTCTCACCGTTTATAAGTAGGGAGCAGCTTTTTCGTCAAACAGTTTGGCTGTTTGTAAGCAGCTCAAGCCTATTCAGTGGGCTACTTTCTGCATCCCTTGAGTACATCAAAAACTGAAAAAAAGGGGGGGGGGATTCAACCCAAGATATAACTGCAAACCAAAAGGGCTAAGCTAACAGTGTATGTTATAAAAGTACAAATGTTTATTAAGGTGTACACATGTTAAAACATATTATGATTAAAAGAAAGAGTCTAAATATCAGACTTATAAAAAAAACGTTTCAAATACAAATACACTTGATGGGTAGACAATTTCAAATTTAAGGACCAAACGCGTTTCGGCCCCTTTGGGCCTTCCTCAGGGGTCACTATTTTCTATATTTTACTGACACACATCCAAATACATGTATAAAAGGTTTTAAATATACATATACTAGTAAGGAAAGCCCGTCGTGGCGGTAGACGACGGGCCCTAGATAGGAAGGAAGGGCGAGTGGAAGGGAGGAATGGAGAAGAGGAGGTAGAGAGAGACAGAGTTAGAGAGGGGGGAAAGAGAGAAAAGGGGGGGGAGACAGAGTGGGGTTAATGGTATTATTTTGGAAAGAAAGGAAGGGAGAAAGCTAGGAAGGAAGGAAAGAAGGAAGGAAGGAAGGAAGGTAGATGGGTAGAAAGACAGAGATTGAAAGAGAGTGAATGGGAGGAAGGATAGTTGAGAAGGAAGAAGGGCAGAGAAACAGAGGGGGGAAACAGAGTGGGTGAGAGAGAGAATGTTGGGAGGGGAGAGAGAGAAAAAGGAGGGGGGGAGGGGACCCGGCCTGGACTGTGGACAGGGGCCGGGGGGAAGCGGGGGACGGAGGGTCCAGGCCTCGTCTGCCGGCCTGGACTGGGGCCAGGGGGGCTGGGGGGAGCCGGCGGACGGAGGCTCCAGACCTCGTCCGCCGGGCTGGGGGGG